>NC_072735.1:55388965-55688965 GCF_026930045.1 Uloborus diversus
AAGAAAAAATACGTTAAACATTTCATTTTACATCTTGCAACATACAAACTTACAAATCCTATTAAACTAATGGATTAAGTCTTGCAAACCTGCTTTCCCGAAATAGTAGGCAATAAATTGAATAAAAAATTAAAAAAAAAATTGCATTGTATAAGTTGTGCTAGAGCCTAAAACAGTAAAAGAAAAAAAAATCAAAAATAAATCATTAATTTAAAAATAGAAAAAAAAATGAAAGTACGGAAATGAGATGGAGAAATGTGGCAGTTTCCCTCCTAATTCGCAGGAAATTGGATTAAAAGAAAAGTTATTTTGTCTGAAAGATCTGTACAAAGAAATCAAAGGGAGAAGCCCTTTAAATAGTAATAATAAAATAAATTCAAACTTCTCTTCGTACAGTTTCGGAAACGTCTAGATAAGGAAAAATCAACATAAAACCTTTTACTTCCTTTTACATAGTAAAGAAAGTATCGTATTCGCGAGAAAATTTTTACTGAAAAATCGGATATCAAAAATTTCCATTTTGCTCACTCCCGAAAGAATGTTAGTTTTTTTTTTTTCAACCTGACCACAAGAACGCATGGACGCCCGAAATATTTATTTTGACGAGCCCCGAGTTTTTTTTACAACGAGTTATCTCGTGACGTCCTTATGTGCATATGCATCTCGCATAACTTTATACGGCAGACCATTTTTCAGTTACAATTTAGCAATTAGTTTTTTTGTGGGGTCTAGTGTGTTTTTCAACTTAAATTTTGAAAACATTCTTGGGAGTCCTCAAAGTCCTTTCTACCATTGAAACTTGTGTCAACTTTGGTGTTTGTGACTTCAATTCCGGAAAAAGGCTCCGAGTTCAAACTTGTTTCTAACGTTTACAAATATAGCCTATAGTTGCGGTTGTTTAGACACTTAAATTCAAAGTATTTCCGGGAATATGTCGCTAGAATTATTTCTCTTCTTTTAACTACAACAAAGATGGTCTACAACTGAGCTGTTTAGGAAATCTCATTTTCATAATAGAGCATCCCCGATCCTCCCTTCCATCCCTATCGTTAAAATCGTCTAAAAACTTTCATTTCTGGGCTTCAATTTCAAGCAAATTTGAACATATTGAGGGGGGGGGAGTACATTCGCGAATGTTAAACTTACTACTGTAGATTCATATTGTTAAATATCTTCGCTTAAATAACGCGTTTCTCATAATTTGATTGCTCATATGCTAGTAATGACTTCTCCCCCTCCCCCCTTCGAAGCAAAGAACTGGACTATCTCTCTCTTGCTATACATACGCTTGAAGAAAAATTGAGTGGCTGCCAAAAGCCTTCCTCCGAATTTTTTGAAATCGCGACTACCTTCCTAAAAGAAAATGCCATCATTCACTTCAACGAAAAAGTTTGCGAACACTAAATAATACTATATAAGATTTGTATGACCCCTGCTCTTCCGAAAACCAAATCTGCATTCGCCACTCTAAGGACGCAAGAATTTTAAAAGTGTCGAAATGTATGTGTTTAACATTATAGAAGCAATATTTTTATTCTTCAATTGTGCAGCCATTGTAGAAATTAAAAAACACAGAAAGCATAAATAAAACCTCAAGTACTTTGAGTTATAATGTAAAATATGCGCATGTGCGCACACGCGCACATAATGTATATTTATAAATGGGAGACGCAGAGCGGGTCGCGGGTCTTTTAGTTGGTGAAAGGGGGTCGTGACTTGAAAAAGGTTGGGAACCACTGGTGTCAATAGAGTTCAGCGTGATGTCATATGACAGTTTATTTGTAGTTCGTGATTACATTTGATGATGAGGATGATGAAGATAGGTTGATTATTATGAGCTGGCCTGATGAAAGCCAGCAAAACCCTTCTGGCTCTCCGCGAGAAGAAAATTACAATCTCCCTTGCCTAGAGGGACCTGGGGGTCAACTGCCCCCCCCCCCCTCTCTTCGAACGACGTTCTCTCCTCTTCCTTACCCCATTCCCACATTTGGAGAAGCGTACTCCAATCGTTACAATGTTGTAAAAATAGTTAAGAATACTAAAAATTAAATCGAGTTTTCATAGTTCTTTTTAAACTTTTAATAATTGGAATCATTAGTTTCAAGTATTTTTATCAGTTCCTTCTGTGTCAGGACTTACGTAATGTCATTTTTTCTTTCATGTAAAAATAAAATTAAGTTGAACAGCAGTAAATGTGGTTGATTATAAATCATTTAAATTCTTTAGATACTATTTTTTTAATCTTTTATAATTAACTTTGTCAGTGAACACATATAAATATTTTCTTTTCATTAATGAACAAATATTAGCTTGAAATACAACCAAATTCATTTGTTTCAACAGCTTTTTAAGCTGAATCTACAATTATCCTGAAAGCTACATCTAGTTCATTATTTCTCAGCAAGAGTATGGTGAAAACGTTTAAAAATCTACACGCAGAAAAACAAATAGGCTATTCAGCACCAATTGAAAGATTTTTTTTTTATTTCTGGATTAATCCATTCCAAACTGGAACTCATAAATGTACTTGGTGTACACAAATTGTTTTTTCTAGAAATCAGCAGTTATTATTTAATGTACTACTATTGATAAAAGAAATTGTATGCTAAAAGTAGCTCTTTTATTCATCTCTTTCATTTTAAAGACAAACAACTTGTTGAATCAACATTGTGAATTTTAATTTTGCACTTTTAAAGAAGGTAAAATAATCAAAATTTCCATCAGAGTATGAAATCAAAATTTAATACACCAAGAATAGTTTGCGAGGGTAATTTTATTGTTTATATAAATTTCAGTCAGGTTTCAGACACAAATTTAGGTTTTTGACAATTATGTCAAAAAGGGCTTTTTGACTTGACTGTAATAACCACTGTAAAAAACCGGATTGAACCACCAACTATCAAAGACTTGCCAATCCTGATACAGCTGTTTAGCTAGGGAGGGGCGGTTGGGGCGGTGCGCCCCGGGCGTCACTTTTTGAGGGACGGCAATTTCACACTTTTAATGCGAAAAAAATTAACAAGTTTTCTCAATAGGGAAATCATGCTTCTGATGCATTACTGGAAGAAAAAAAGAAAAAAAAAACTTAGAATTGTAAAGTTTTAGTACGACTATGATAATACAATTACTCTAATGCAAAACATGCGTTTTTATTGTGGATATCTCAGCACTATTGTCTGATTTTTCTCTTCCTTCGTCTGAACCTTCAGACAGAGAGGGGGGTAATGTAAAGTAAGGGACCATGTTTTGTTTTTTGCTATCAAGGTTAACCATTACTGAGGAAACAAATTTCCGAACCTCTCGTTAAATGATGAAGCAATGGATTTTAAGTTCTGCGGAAACCACCGTATTAAAAGAAAAAAAAACCTTTTTTAAAGGAAAGTGACACCAAGAGTAAAATTAAAGAGGTCTCAATTGGTGGGCGATTTCCTGCTCATTTTCAGGATAGCATTATCTGTTTCAACAATCGCTTTGATTGGCCACTGACTACAAAATTTTCACGAAGACAGAATGAATTTTTATGTTCATTTCATAAAACAAATATGTACAACTCGAATAATAATTGCTTGTACTACTGCATTATATCAACTAATTCCTTTATACAATGTGTTTCACATTAATTTATTCATTTTAAGGAAATATTTTTAATTAGTAAAATGATCTCTGGGGAAGACCTTTCATATTTCGACCACTATAAGTAAAAAAGAATCATCCCAAATTTGGTCTCGAAACATTTCCAAGGGATAACGCCCACACCATCCCTTCACATCTCACTTAAGAATGCATAAAACTAATTTTAGTTTAGAAAAAAAAATGAAGGGATTTCCAAGCAACTTTTTTTTTATGAGCGTTTCTAAAAATTGCTTAAAATTTCGCAATTTGACGTTACTTTTGAAATGTTTTGCCAGGGCTCTAAATTACTTTTTTTTTCTTCTGCAAGAAAAATAAGGAAAACAAATATTTTCTTCTTTATTTAAATACTTTTGACTCTAATGTGTCAACTACTTCCCAACAAAAAGGGCGGCAGATTGAAAAACAGCCCCTGGCGGTAGAAAGTGTAGCTACGCAACTGCTGATAATAACATTATGAAACGCGTTATAAGACGAATTAGACGAAATTTAATTGTCCCAAAAGTTTTGAATGTTTGCTCTATCATCCGGGGGGGGGGACTTTAAATATCTTTTTGGATAATGACAAGAACTTTAAATTCTTCAATCGAACAACTGAAAAAAAATCCCAAAAAGCATAAAATGTGCGAAAATGAAAGCATCGCCTCCACCGCAAAAAGGTGTGAGATCTCATGTAAAACCAAGTCAGTTGTCTTAGTATCTTCGGAAACCCCTATTTAAAATCACCACACCAATTGTTTCCTATTAAGTTAACTTGTAATATGTGTAGGGACCATTTTAATATTAGACATCCCTATTTCTATAAAAGTTACTGACCCGGCAATCACCATGCCAATATAATAGCATATAACCTAAAATAGCGATTTTAGCGCTTTACTTGTGCATGTTTACACAATACGCAAACTAAGGCTGCTAGCACTATGTAATACAATAGGAGTACTCGCGATCGAACATTATTCTTTACTTTTCCATTTCACGCCAACTAGTCTCGTCAAGCTGGCTTGATTCGGGACAACATTTAGGATACGCAGGACAAATTTGTACACTAGTAACATTTTCTATTATTTTCCTTGGCGACCAATGAAATGCACATTTTTTTTACTATACGATAACACAATCTAATTGGGCAAATGTATTCTGGACGACAAAAAATAAACATCACGTAATCAGAAAAAATGCCTCTATTTAACAGTTGATGTTATTTTTTATTATCAGAAATGTAATGCAAAACAGATTAACTTTTTTGTTTCCTATCAGTCAATAGTTTTTTGATTACACCAAAAAATTATCCAAATTTAGTCATAATTTCCTTCAACTGTTACTTTTGAATAGGATGTGAATTTAGTAAATTGGGTAATCATTTAATGCAGTTTTTTTTTTTTTTTTCGCAAGACTTTCAACAAAACTTCTTTTTTTTTCCTTGAAGTGTGTTGATTGAAGTGTATATAAATTTTAATATATTTTTATTTAATGTGTCTGTGTCTGATTTAAATAGATCTGTAATTAAATGAAATTATATTAATATTTATACTTAAAACATTTCGTTTATTTGATATTAATTTTGTCCTGTGAATATATTAAATTTTAGAAAAGTAGCTCAGAACAATTCAGTACATAACGAAAGTAAATTGTCTCATGACCTGCCCTGATAAAGTAAGTGCTTTCATAAAGAGTGCTAGACACTAAAATATATACATAAATAATTACACAAAAAAGGCATTGTAAAGATTATACATGAGAATACATTTTTTTTGTTTGTTTGTGTGTGGCAGAAATTATAAAAATTTTCATTTTTTTTCTGAGTGGAGATAAACCTCTTCAGAAGAAAACCGGGTTTTGTTTCTCTAAATTTCCGGTTTTTTCCGACCAATGCAACTGTAGTTGGTTGATTGACACTAGAAAGACGGAGGGGGCTCTATCACTGTCACTATTTGAATGATTTTTTGATCATTCAATGATTCGCCTCATAGTACTGTAAATATTGATCCATATACCTAGAAAGACGGGAGGAGCCACAGTGGAATCCTACGCAATTCTACAATAAAAAAAGATTTTTTTTCCCTTTCACGTAATTGTTGTAGCATAAAACAAATGCCATTCACTCTATTTTCAGTAAGTTACCGCCCTATAGCAGGGCTAACGCAGAAATACATGAAATACACACCCAGCTCAGTCATTTCCAGCCGAGGACTGCAGTGTCGTGCTTATTAGCACTCATCAGCCGGGCATAAGAAGTGACTGAGCTGGAGGTGGGAACCTCTTGAGGTAGCCAAGAGTGCCAAACAAACTGGTAGCTAATATAGAATGGCGGCGTATTTCTTGTTATTCACTCTAGTTTAACCTGTAGCTTTTTCTGTAGCATTTGGATATCCAACCTTCTGAACAAAAACAGTACCGACTGCTTACCAGCCAAACCGCAGCCATGGCTCTTGAAGAGATCAATGGTACTAGCTCTACCTTTTGGCAAGTAAAGACAGAAAAGCTGAAAATAATAACGTACGAAGTTTTTATTTAGTTAGTTATTATTAAGAAGGTGCATCGGGCAGGTGGACTAGCCCAGGAAAATTTTTAGAAGAATTTAACCAAAAAAACTAACACTGACCCCAGATACTAAACATGATGAAACTAATACATAAAATTTCAGTCTTTCTAGTGTTAAAAAAAGTTCTGAATGAAGTAAATGGCGAACGAAGTGTTTCCTTACCTTGATCCCTGGCCGCCAACTCCACCCTCACCACACCCGCGAGACTTGTCACTAAGTTGACGACATCAACTATCGCTTCATTAACAGCATCCATATCTAGAAATCAGAGAGGGGAAACTTTTAAAGAATCTGAAAGCATTTCATACATATTATTACAAAGAATTAGAAAAATTGCAAGCTTTTTTCCGAGTTCTGTTCATTTGAAGGTTATAAACATAATTTCGAAAGTTTGCTCTATATTTCTACTAAAAGGTAATATTTACTTAAAAGAAAAACTTTAAAAATCATCGAAACTGAACAAAATCACGTTCTTGTGATGCCATATGCAGAAAGATCGCATACTGGCTGCATTCTCCCTCTTGCTGGTGGAAAAGTAATCCTATGTTATTTTTCATCATTTCTGAAAATTAGTCTCAATCTCTCAACACCGGATATTGATTTTCTACATAACTTATTTTCTGAACATGTTACAAACAAAAATATAAAAACATTTTTTTCCAAGCTACAAGCTCGAAATGGAGAATTCCTAGATTTTTATCTTTCTAAAAATTTACTGAAAAACGGAGTAACCATGCAAGCGGATTTAAACGAATTTAAAAGTGGATATGTGTGGGTTTTGGCAAACAGGGAAAAGTTCCGTGTCTGCGTAAATTTCCAAAATCTTATCATCCTTGGCTAATATATATATATATATATATATATATATATTAGCCAATGATCGAGTAACCCGCGAGTATCAACAATGAAACTTGCGCCACGGCATGATCATTTGATAAGGTTTTTTGGTAATGTTTAACATGCAGGGAAAGGCTTCGTGACAAGGTTGAACTCGACCCGATCACTTAACTGTTTTACTTCTAAGACTGTCATTTCATGGGAATGAAGAAACGCAAAAAATGGACAACAATGAATGCCATGTACCGCAGTTTAGGGTTAATCCACGGGAGTGAGGTTTACCATTTCAACTATCAAAATATCACCAAACAGGCAATGGTTTCGTTCAAATGTAGAAGCAATTTTTGCCCGTCACGGGCGATTTTCTAGTATCTAGAAAGAATAACATAAGCACTGTTTTATTTTGAAAGGTTTTGTTTTCTTTCAATTGTTAGAAATAATTTACCAATGTTATCTCTTTCTGAAACAATTGTTCATCTATTTTTTCTCAAGAATACTTTCGACTAATTATTAAGTCCTGATGCGACGATATCTGCTTTCTCGATCACTTAAATTTGAAATATCATATCAACATCCCACAAATTAAATTTGTAATACCAAATTATGCTTGCTTTAAGAATAAAACATCCAATACCTTTGCGTTACATAGCTAGCTCTAGTTAGCGACATATGTTGCTTGGACGACACGACGGTCGTTATTTTCGGCTGAATTATTTCTTTTATAACAAAATGCGTAATGCAGCGTGACATGCAGCAAGACACATTGTATATTTCACGTACATTGTATATAGTTGGAAAAATTTGATTTAAAGAAAAGTGAGAATCAAAATACTAATTTGCTACGGGATGCTTTGAAAAACATTAAGAACAAGTCGATAAAGTTCATGATTTACAAAAGATGAGAGCAGCTTTTGCAATAATATAAACAAAAAGTATCAAACTATCACTTCACTTAGCTGCTTTTCACATCACTTGCATGAGTTATTTACTGACATTTCTTAGTGAAAATTACTTCAAGCGCTATTACGTGGAAGAGAAATAGTGTGAACTAATGAACGAAATCACCTTCTATAAGCAATGCTTATTTAAATCTGATTGATGTCCAAGGTGTTGAAAAGAATACGGTATTCCATTGACATATCTTGGAAAAGCTAGGAGGAATCTAACATTCCCGAAGCTTGAAAATTAACACTAATCTACAGCAAAATTAACGAGTTCGTGAAGCCTATTGAATCTAAAGAAGCCTTCTATACGATGAGGTGCTTGATTCATGGAAATAAGTGATTTACATTTTGGGATAAACATTCAAGTTATCATGTGAGTCATTCCATTTCAAATCAGGCAGGCAGGTATGAAAAGTGTCATATGACCATCACCGATTTTTTTGAAAAAAATACAGTAGTTACAACTAAGGGACATATGAAATATCCCAAAAGGATTTTGCAAGAAAATTTTTTTCTTCAGTTACAGCCTATTAAAATTCTGCACAAAATCCGCCATTTCAAATGGACATTATTTCAAAAGTATTTAACCTATTTGAATAATTCTTTTTTCTAAAAATAAATAAGGACCCATATATCCTATAGACATCGTTTTTGAAAGTTTAGTTAGGTTTTTTGATAAAGAAAAAAAATCATTTTTGTCGCGAAAAAACTGCATTTTTACCGATTTTATGATTTTTTTTCTCCATGAAAAAAAAGTTTTTTTTACTAAACGGAGATGGCAGTCTAAAGCCCTTATATGATAGTTTCATAACATATTTTGTTATAATCCTTGAATGCATACAGCCTCGGAAATAAAATTTGAAATTTTGAAAATTTTCAAAAATTAGCGATTTTTGAAGTGATTTTACTCAAAAAACCCATTTTTTAAAAATCTAAAAATTCGCTCACTTGAACCCCATATAATGCTTAACAAGTGGGTACACACCGCATCCCGTATTTTTTCCCATAAAATGTTTTATGATTTTTTGAAAGTGACCTTATCGCCCATGGCATGCATGTAAAATAAAGATGTAATAATTTCAGTAACTAAAATTCTGGTTATATTAATGCCTAATAACTACAATAAAGGTGCCCTTTATCAGGAACAACTAAAATCTTACTAACTTTTATTAATATATCAGTAACAAACCGCTGTTGATGACCTAGTCAATTCGTCTTTTTGTAAGACTGTGTGTAGCCTTTAGATAGAAGAGCCTTTGGTGATTATATTAATGACTAATAGCTACGATAATGATGTACTTTATCAGTAACAGTAAAAATCTATATTTTTTTATAAATATTACTTTATTTTGTCTCTAAAGCTATGCATTCACCGTTACTTTCATATGCAGCAACGAATCATATTTTTTCTCTTTCAATTCTCTTTCTCTTCAACTCAATTACGCGACAGGGGAAACCATCAAAGGGAAGAACAATACAATGCATTTAAAACGATTAATTTTAATTTCGTGCTTTGGTTTGACATTGGCGAATGTTGTCACATAATTTTTGGATCCTACCTAGTATGATTACTTTTATACGTAAGAATATGTATACTAAATTCATGCCGCAAAACTCACTTGTAGTTTAAGAATTTAAAAAGGCCACTGTTTTATGAGAGAAATAATTAATTGAACATGGTTGTAAGTTGAGGTAACCAAACAGATCTCACCAAAGGTAGCTATTATAGCCAGGGATCCAATTTCTAACAAAAGAAGGTCAGGATCCCTATAGTCTTCAGAACTTATTTTAATGCTTAAGTGGCCTGAATTCGGTCAAAAATACAAAAATTTGAATAAAACAAATAAGGAAGTATGGGAGCTCAGCTCCCATAACAATTAGGCGCTGATCAACAGAAAAATATATTCATATAACGAAGTACAAAAAGACGAATTGACTGGGTCATCAGAAGCGGTTTGATACTGCTACACTATTAAAAGTCAGCAAAATTTTATTTGTTGCTGATAAAGTGCACCATTATTGTAGCTATTAGGCATTAATTTCATCAGATTTTCAGTGACTGAAATTATTAGAAATTTTTATTTTACATGCATGCCATGGGCGATAAGGTCATTTTCAAAAAATCATAAAACATTTTGTGGGAAAAAATACGGGCTGCGGTGTCTACTCATTTGTTAAGCATTATATGGCGTTCAAATGAGCCAATTTTTAGATTTAAAAAAAATGGGTTTTTTGAGTAAAATCACTTCAAAAATCGCTAATTTTTGAAAATTTTTAAAATTTTAAATTTTATTTCTGAGGCTGTATGCATCCAAGGATTATAATAAAATATGTTATGAAACTATCATAAGGGCTTTAGACTGCCATCTCCGTTTAGTAAAAAAAACTTTTTTTTCATGGAGGAAAAAAATCATAAAATCGCTAAAAATGCAGTTTTTTCGCGACAAAAATGATTTTTTTTCTTTATCAAAAAACCTAACTAAACTTTTAAAAACGATGTCTGGAGGATATATGGGTCCTTATTTATTTTTAGAAAAAAGAATTATTCAAATAGGTTAAATACATTTGAAATAATGTCCATTTGAAATGGAGTGTTTTGCCGGTTTTTTCCAAAATGGCGGATTTTGTGCAGAATTTTAATAGGCTATAACTGAAGAAAAAATTTTTCTTGCAAAATCCTTTTGGGATATTTCATATGTCCCTTAGTTGTAACTACTGTAATTTTTTCAAAAAAATCGGTGATGGTCATGTGACAGACCCTGCCTGATCTGAAATGGAATGGTTCATGTATAGAAAAGGTCAAATGTCTTCGCATTATTGGTCCAAGCAGGGGCGGACTGGCCGACTTTGGCCCAGTCGGCAAAAGAATATTTTGGCCCACTTCTGTAAATTAGTTGAGCAAAGACATTAAACTACCACTAGTTCCTTTTTTTTAAGTTTCTAAATCAAGATTTAAAGTTCTAAAATAGAAATTTGTGAAACTTAAGATATAGCTAACACTGACATTTTTTATGTGCCTTGAAAGGATACTTATAGTTATAAGCCTGAAAAGGCACATCTTTAGGTTTCTGTACTGGCAACATTGGAAGGACGCGAGGAAAGAGATGAGGAACCAGATAAATCCCCCGGAAATTTTTTAAAATTGGTTATTCTATATAGGCCTAAGAAAAGAATCGGGACACAGGGCTCTAGATCCCTTCCAAGCGATATTTTCAGAGTTGATGTCAAAAAACGTAATTTTACAAGTTTCGGTAGCGTTAAAGGAGAGGGAAAACAAGGGGTTCCTCCACAAATTTGTTTTCTTTTTTTTTTTTTTTTTTCAAAATTGAAATCCATTTTAGTCTATTTTTGTTTACAATAGAAAGACGGTGGCTTTCCCCAGAAATTCACCGAAATGGGAAGTTTTAGAAATACAATTTTAGGCTGCCCTTAATAAAATTAATGGAACAGCATAGGGAGCTCTCTACGAAAACGTTTAGAGTTTGAACTATTAAAAAACGCAATCTAACTTTGGTCACGTTTGAGAGAATCGGAGGGTCAGTGATGTCATTTGGAAGCATTTAAAAACTAAAGTACACAATTTTAAACTACATTTCGTTACTATAGGGAATCTGGCGACTCTCCTTCGAAATGTTCCGAAAGTGAAATTTTAAAAATATAATCTTATAATATGTTTGGAAACATTGAAAGAGAAAGGTTTCCCCCAAGATTTTTTAGAAGGGCACCCGTGCATTCCTCTTTTAAGCTAACCTTCGACCCCTGTCCTTGAAACGTCATTCTTTCGTTTCAATCATTTATCTACAAGAATCTGATTAGAATATATCTGAATGTTTTTTGCATTACCTTTAAAACAACAAGTGATCAAAAATAATTACTATCGAAAACACTTGAACTTTGTATGTACCTAGTACACCAAAAAGTAAAAGAAGCACCTTTTTTATTCAACAAAACTTCTCTACCCTTTTATACCTTTTACCTGAAAGACCACTGCCCCTTTTTTGGTCTGGAGGAAACGCTAGTTCTCTCTGGGCATTTTTTTTCTGAAACTGAAATCAACTTTTGGCTAGAGTGCAAATAAAAAGGTTACGAAGCTCTCCCATGAAAATTTCTATAAAAGAAATTCTAGGCTAACTTTAGTGACTTTAAGGGAATGCCTAAGGTTCGAAGACTTTGTCTGGTAATATTTCGATATTTAAAAGGGTCCGGAAGACAAAATGGGTCAAATTTTTCTTTTTTTTTTATCATTAAAAAAACTTTTCCGCCTTTTCTGCTTAAAAGAACGTTTGAATCTTGTTTCTATCTTAATTAGAACGAAAGATATAATTATATTTTTGTTGCCTTCTTTTAACTAAAATTATATTTTAACTTTAAAATTTCAAACGCGTTTCTCTCCATGATGCAATTTTTCCTGATTTTTCGCATTCAAACTCTTATAAGTCAAGAACTGATAAAGATAAAGTAATGAAATTTGGAGCATATCTTTTTCAAAAAGTTTATTTTGAGTTTTATACGGTAAATTTGAAAAAACCATTGCTTCAAAAAATATAATATTTTTTTTAATTATCTTTAAATTTTTCTTCAAATATTTTCTATTTTTATTGAATTAATATTTTTAAAATCGTCGAATAAAAAATAAAACTGAGATATTTGTGCATAGTTTTTTGAAAACAATTTGCAAATTGACCTAGAATACTTTGAGTTTTAGCAATTTAAAAAGACCCTATTTTTTAAAAAAACAATAACTAAATTTAAATAATATTTTTTAAAAAATATTTTATGATTTTGCGAATCAAACTGATGGTGAATCAGTGAAAAAAATTTCAAAACTCTAAATTGTTTAATGCCATTTTTTTCAAAATGTGTCCCGGACAGCCTTAAATCTGTAATACACAATCTCCTTCTTGGACCTTTATGCAAAAACCAAGAACCAGGTAAGTCCAGACTCACTCATTTTTGTTAAGACCAGTAAATAACATTAGTGTGCGATCGAAAGGTTAATATCATTCCAACATTACTTGCTACAAAGCAGAGGTCTAATCTTACATTTGTCACCCGTTGTTGCACCAATCGTAACAACCAATTCTCCACACGCAAAAATGAATTTTAAAAAAAGAAAAAGTTTGGACTTAACTAGTTCCTCCATCAAAGTCCTCAATTGTAGACTTAATACTATCGTGACTTTAGGACTACAAAGGGACCTCATACCTGAAATACCATAGGGAACAGGGTTACCAACTGCTCCGCATTTTGCGGAGTTGCTGCGCAAAAATGGCGAAACTCCGCGGCTCCGCAAGAAGTTCTTTTGCTCCGTCTTTCCCTGCCGAAGTTTTCGAGCTCAAATTTTGCTATTTCATCATAACAAACATGTAAATATGGGAAATTAAAGATGCTTATACTCAAAGATTGAAATGGTGTATAAAGCTGTTCTATTAATTTAGAAATATTTATTTTTATACTAGTGCTTAAAATAACTATTAAAGCTCTAAAAAGAATCAGATAAGTGGTTTTGGAAAATTTTATTGATTTTTATACAAAATTCCGAACTGCTCCGCAAAATTTGAAATTTTTCCTCAAAATCAGCACAGACGCTCCTGAAATTGTTTCTCCAAGGTTGGCAACCCTGGGACCCCGTTACGTCTAAGTCTGGCCCTGATTACAACTAATATAATGTTGCTCAAAAAAAAAAAAAAAGAAAGAAAGGTCTTGTCCCCTCCCCATGCCTCCCCTGGAACTCAGGCCTAAATCCGCCTATGTTCATTAACTCGCCCTTCTAAGTTGAAATTTTGTCCTGTTTCAGATTCAGTTTATCGTTTGCTTTCCCAAAGCGATTCTGAGATGAAAATACTCGTATAGCGACAAATTACATTAGCCTAACGAAATCGATTGCCAACTGACAACATTTAGTTGAATCTGCCGCAACCAGTGAATACCAGGTCGGGGGCGTGTACAGAAATTTTTGAGGCTCGTCACAAATGACTTTTACGGGCCCCGGTGAACAAATTTCATTTTTTCTTCTATTATTACGCTTTTAAAATGTTAGATGTGAATCAAATGTATTAAGTTCAATGAAAAATTTCTTAAAGTGGCTCACTCGGCGGTTGGCCCAGTCGGGGATCCCCGACTACCGACCTGGCCAGTCCACCCCTGTGTCCAAGTCACCTTGTGAAAACGATTTGATATCCCATGACATAAGGAGGTAATCAGGAACAAACGGACTTAGTTGTTGGTTTAACTTTTATTTAATTACGAAGGACGGAAGAATTTCAAATTCGCCAGCGTTCAACTGCAGCCATTATAGTAATGTGGGAAAAATTAGGAAGCATGAGGATACTAGTATGTGTGAAATGTTAAAGCGAAACAAAGGAGTGACGTTGCACACTTTAGGTGCACTAGAGCACTAGTTATATTTGTCGCAACGCAAAGAACTTTCAAAAATTTCCGTTGCATTAATAGTAATAAACTACAAATAACATGGGAAAAAGTGGCTAAGCTCATATATCTTCTCATTAGAAAATTTACAACTGATGTGGTATGATAAAACAAAAAAGACACAGGGAGTAGAAGCGATTGAAAAACATATGGTAGGGCAATGAATAAAAGTTCCCCACCCAGGAATAAACAGCTCTTGAATAAGTTAAAACATTTTTCCTTAACGAATTGCCAGTAATGTATGCCTTCTATAATTTTTTAAAGATGAAAATACTAGAAAGTTCGTATGCCGATTGCTGGACGTTCAGTAACTGGGGTTTACTTGACTCATTTCTCATTATCTGAGACAGAACCGTAAACATAACGAGTAAAAGAAGGTCTTAGATAGACTTTCTATAATAAATAACAAATATATTTGAAAATTCAGATGACAATTTAAATTTTAAGTCAAACTCTGAAGCATCTGAACCCGGTAGAGATTGCTCAAACTGCACTTATGATTGTTAAGAAATTGAAAGAGTGATTGTGCTGTGGAATTTCCGCTTTATGCATTCCCTGATTTAAAGTTACTTTTCAAAAACTGTTTTCCAATAAATTTAAAGAACACAGATGTTCTTGCGCAATCAAACCCTTGAATGTATTTTGTACTATAATTTATTTTAATATTAACAAAAACTTGATGTTTTGTGTGTCATTTTCAGCAAGATATTTATACATATTAAGTTCAGATTAAATTTCTATTTTCAAATATTATTTCAGGTTTAACAGGATATATGCTATACAGTCCTCATGAGGTAAGTGCGGAATAGAACGCGTATGCTGAAAAATAATAGAAACGCCTATGGTTAACTGTATTTAATACACAAAAATAATTTTTACCGAAACAAATAACTTTAAGCTTACTTACTGCCAGAGAAATTTTCTGCAAAAATTTCATGAATTCCTTATTTACATAGAGTACAAATTAAAGTTGCATAGTTTCATTCCGCCATTTTTTTTTTACTTCGAATACCTTCCTCGTCATTCCTTCCTTTTTCTCATATTCTCCATGTAATGTTTTCAACAAGTTTAATCAATTTTCCCAATAAAAAGCTGCGAAAAAACCAACGCTTTCCTTTACTTTTGTTTGAAAACATTGTTTTCAAATTCAAATGTGGAGCTCTTTCGCCGTGGCGTCAGTGGTATCAATTTTAACGAAAGCGGTAAAGCTGATGCTTCGTAATAACAGACTTAATTCTTTGAATGTAAATCATGTCAACAAGTTTGCTAACATTTTCATGCTAAGAGTATCGCATGTGAGAGACACATAAGAATAAATGAACAAAATTTGCTTGAAGCCGCCTTCCAATCCCCCACCCCCCGGTCCTGCAGTACAGTATTATCGTCGCGAATCCTCATTGTCCCTCTCGCGAACCTTTTGAGTTTCGCGAACCTCTTTGGAGCCGATGGTTTAGAAGATTGTTTTCATTACAATGATTTTACTAATAAGGGTTGTTTGTGAATTTCGTAGACTGCCCATCGTAATTTACTATTACGATATGCATTCATGGGACAAGTACGAATTAGCTGCGAGATCAAGAGCAGAAACACACGATTACTTGACGACTGATTTATTAGAATCGTTTAATGATTCCAAAAAGTAAGTGCTTTGTTTCATAGTAGCACACAGTGAAATTTCAACGAAAGTTCGCGCGAAATTTTCCACTCAAAAAATCGAAAATTATAAAATGTTGAGGGTTGAAATTCCAAAAATTAAGTGCTTGAAATAATAGTTCAAAGACTTCAACCACATTACATGACTACCTAGACAGAAAGCAAACTGTGAAGAGGTGAATTCGAAACGCAGAAGGAAATTTTTAAACTACAGATTGCGTCGAGAACTTCAAACTATTTGGCAAAACTATTGCAATTTAACTACAACTGGACGGAGCCATTGAAATAGGATGAATGAGTTTGGTTTGAATAGCGTAAAAATAAATGGTCGGGTAAAATGCAAGGATTTGAAACGAGTTAAATTCAACCGAATTCTAAAATGCGACAGTTGAACTCCTTCAAGGCGAATCTGTTTCAAATCAGTATTCTTTTCGGTAAGGGCAGATATAAAACAAAGACAAAGTCATTTTAAAAAAAAAAATCCTCTTAGGAATTGGTCAAGAACTTGAAAATGTTCACGTAAGTAGAGTGCGTGTAAAACTGTCCCTGAAGAAAATACAAAACTAAAAAAGTTCTAAAGCAAATTCAGATGTTAATAATTTTTACTGAAATTTAATAGTGTATTTGTACATTATATGAGGCAGTGAGAAGCAAAGGGATGCAAGTGGCAAAGTTAAAAATTTTGAGATGACCAGTACAAATAGTATGTAAATCTGTCTTGGAACAAGAGATTGTACTAGTAGCCCTGGTAGGTGCTGCTGTATAGCATGATTAAGAAAAAAATTCAATGAAAGTCTACCTAGGTTCTGATCTCTAAACGCATTTTACTCGAAACTAATTTCAGATTATCAATATTATCATAAATTCAGATTGTCATATTATCATAAAATAGTCCACTTGCATCTCTTTGCTTCTCACTACCTCATATCGCAATTATAGGTACCGAAAAATATTTTTTTTAATCTCGAGCACAATATAGCAAATAAATAAAGTTTAAGTCGCGTAAGTACGCATCCCTAGATGGAAAGTGGAATTGCATGTAAATTAGAAAGTCGAAAAACATTGGAAGTGGAAATAAGGGGCGTTAAAATAACGTCGCATTTTTTAATTATAAAAAACATGCAAGCATCTTGCATTTTACGTGCGGAATTTATGCGGAAATTCGATTTGAAACCAGATTTAGTGGTTAAAACTGGAACATTTACGAGAGCAACACAGTTGGAAATTTAGGGAAAGGAACAATGGTTTCACACAATGGTGAATTCACCGATAAACAAAATGAACGCTTTGCTGAATTAAGTAAATGCAATTTATTATTTTCATAGAAACAAGTTTCAACTCCACATATGTCTCACAGTGCAGATACGGGGGAGGGTGATCTAGAAGCGCAAAAATCAGCCGAATGCTTGCCTTAAAATGCGGTTCAGCTTCAAAAAGAGAAATTGCGATTCGTTGTATGGGTGAATATACGGTAAGTTATTTTTTTACGTTCCACAAGAAAAAATTTCTGTTTAGTTTAACATTCATTGTTTTACTAACTGTAAATAGTTTTTCATTTGCAAATACGAAGCTCAGATGATGTTTGAAGATTTTTGAGCTTTACAGGCACAGGGGGGAAATGTGCGTTCAATAGGCGTCACTATCAAAGATAGTTCACACGCAAAGATGTTCCACTCCGGTAGAAACGTATGTAACCTTCCTTTCGACCCCTGACGAAAAAGTGGTTCGACCAAGAAGCCGACATTAAGGAACAGGTTGGCGAGACAAGTTTGGGAAAAAGCGTGCTTGAATGATCGAAAAGGCACTAAATTGCCAATGCTGATGTCGCTGCATTTGCAATGCGAATCCGGAGGTGAAGATGTTTTCTCTCTTCTCTCCCCTCTGCGGAAGCGCTGAAAGGGAGGTAATTAAGCCTCATTTGTACGATGGTTCATTGCTAAAGGGTAGTAAAAAAGTCATTGTAGAATCGTCAAGAGTAAGTTATTACGTTAGCGATACGTGATTTAAAAGAATTGGGGCGAAATTAGAATGGCGCAAAAGTATGAAACGAGTAAAAATTTTGAATCCTTAAAATAAATTAATTTTGCCGGAAAAAAAAAACAAGCGTTGTTTTTCACTTCGAATTTTTTTTTCTTTTTGTCCTTTTTTTAAATTACAATTTGCTTAACACCAGGGCCTGTCATCAGTCGGTGGACCCTGGTATCAGATATTATAAAGAAACCGCTTGTGAACCCCCCCCCCCCCCTCCCTTTCACTTATTCATTTTTACGCGACATTTTTACCTCTTACATATCCCCCCCCCCCTCTCTTAATTCTAAAATGAGAGTACTAGTGGGTTGGTAAGATAACTTTATATCAAAAGTACTAAATAAACGATCAGCAAACTTCAACATATTAATTAATTAGCATACTAATTTACATCAGAACTAAACATCCGAAATCTAAATATTTTATTTCAGTTACTGGAAAAACCAAAACATACTTTTTCATTGTGTTCGTGTGTTTTTCACTGTGGATTTTTGCAGTCAAAATGTTCTAGACTTTTGATAAACGCTAAACACGTCTGTTATTTGTTCCCAAACGTGCTAAATACCCCTCATGTTGTTGTAAAACAATTGTTAGAAGATCTTCGAAAAAAAGTAATTCATCATTTATTGAATTACCTTCTCAATCAATTTGGCCAGCCTGAAAAATTGAGACGGATGGACATTCTCCATATCCAATTCTAAGTTCCGCAGTACTTCTTAAAGCACGTGAATCAATTATATCACTGATATAGTAGACATAAGCAATTTGCAATTATTCAAGATATATGCATTTTCTTAAAATCTGAGCTCCCGTTATGTGTGCGTATCTGTCTGTCGCACTCTAGCGCCAAAATGGACGGACAGCTTTATTAAAAAAAAAATTTTTTTTTTAATCGAAAGGGGAGTTGATCGGGAGTGTTTTTAGCTAGGTTGTGTTTTTGGATGACATTAATTAACGAAGATATTAGTTAAAAACCTCTGAAATGTTTTTCGCGATTTTTGCAGTGAGAACATAGTTAAAAATTTTAAAATTTAATACCAAAATAAAGAGAAATTTTTTCCGCCTTCTGATAAAATGTGTTTGGAGCTTCTATCTTTCATAAAATTCGAATTATGACGTTTTTTAATGCAGATTTTAATAACCGCTAAGCATTTATTCACGCGATTGAAAACCGAATGGGGTTGTTTCCTTCAGTCAAAAGTAATACTTTTAGTCACTAAAATTGATTGAATAAGCAAAAATAAATAAATAAATAAATAAATGACATAACCCAAAAAATTCTTTCATTTTTCCAACAGTTATTTTTTAATTAATTTTTTAATATGTCCGATTTTTCAAACAAAGCGTGGTCTTGGTGACGTCACAAATGATGCTCTTTGACGCATCTTTGTACCGCGTTTCCACGTTATGATAATCAAGAAGCCAATTAAAATTGAGCTCTACGCTTGCTATTAACCATATCGTTGCCAATACACGTGAGTAAAGATGCGAATTAAATATTTTGCTCTGTGAATGGCAACACAGAATGGCATTTCATCATTTGTGATGTCATAGACAAGAAATGTAAACAATGAAAGCGCGCAGATTTTAGCATTTTTTTTAAATATTAAACTTAAACAAATTATTTAAAAAATTGTCAGATCCTGTGTTTTTAAGCATGTTCTTTCAGAAAAAAATACTTTTAAAATTTTGGAAACGACCCCATTCATTGTTGACCAACAAGGGAATTAAAAGCAGTGATTTAAAGTTTTTATCTGTTGCCAGTTTCAATTTAATAGCAAAAAAAAAAAAAAAATACTTGACTTTGATTTTAAATAATATAAGACTTTTAAAAGGATTTTCAATTTTCCCTCTTGATTCTGCAGTTGCGACTCAATCGGAGGTTTTTAAAATTTTTAATTTTATCGTTCCTTGTGAATATACGCATTTGCGTTTTATTCCGCAATTTTAACTTTAACCCAATAAAAGTCTTCAGATTTCAAGCGATAAATGTTCGCATTGTATCCTTATCAACTAGAAATCAGTCCGCAGACCTTTTCCACGACACATATATAGTGACCTTTATAACTTTTTCCTGAAAATCACCTTTTCGGACAGCGTTTTTATATGAAGAAGGTTTTTCAAAAAAGTACAGAGATAAATACACAACGTCATGCAACACTTTTAAGAGTTTTTTTTTTTTTTTTTTTTTTTGAACTACTAAAGCTTAACAAAGAGTAAATATTAGGTTTATTTTGCATTCAATATCATAATGCTTCTTGAGAGCACAAAAAGCGTTTCCCCAATAAGAAAAATATGCATGTTTGAATACTCAAAGCTATGATTGAAAGCTATATAATGATAAGAAATTCTCTTCATGATTTGAGCCGCACTTTTCTTCGTTTGTGGTGTCACTTTCTTGGACTTTTCGTAAACTATAGGAATACTTAAAATGTCCTTTCTGACCCAGAAAAGTTATTTTGTCCTTTTGAGTGCGTTATGAAAAGTGCTTAGTATTTTTAAATTTTTTTTAATTCTGCTATTTAAGCACTTTTATTATACCTGGCCTGATTGTCTCGGAGAAATCTGAGGCCTGGTTTCTCTTATATCTCTGCTATTAGACTACTTAGAGACTTCGGGATTTCACTAAATGATTTGCTTAATCTTAAGGTACAACTTAGCGCTGAAAAAATTAAATTCTAAAATAAAATAATTATTTAAGTTAAGATGGAAAACCGCAAGTTTCATGTAATTTCCTCATTAAATGTTTAAATATAAAACCCACTGTTACAAATTTTGTTGCCTTTCAACACTAATGTTAAATTTCGATACATTTGTATGAATAAGTCGTATGAAATTTTTAAACTTTATGCAGCCACAAGATGTCCCGTGTCAGAGCTTAGTTTGCATAGGAATTCTCAGAAGCTAAAATCTGTACTCATTTTATTAGGTGATTTTTTTACACGTTAAATAGAATTCAGATAGTTTATAGCTAAAGCTTGTTGTCAGAAGATCAACACACCGCATTTATTTCGCTGTACAGGTTCGTATTTTCTTAGCTCCCTTTTAGCTGCGTTTCTATTTGACAAGGCTAGAGTAAGGTGGGGTCCCGTTGGTTCATGTTCTCTCGTTGACCCGATTAACTTCTCGGTGGACTTGACCTCTACGTAAAATGCCACAGTGAAGTGTGAAGTATTGCATACGATGTAATTAAGACTTCGCTTGTTCCTCCTTGTTAAGGAAAGCAGGGAAATCGGAGTACGGTTGTGTGTGCGGGGGGGGGGGGGGAGGGGTGAGATGCTAACACATTTTATTTTTTGTTTAATCTTTTATTGGAATGAATGTAACTAAACGGTCTGAAGTTGCATTTTCACGTTGCATCCGTTTCACCAAAGCATTTCTTACGGGGCATCAATTTTTGCGCAGGAGCTCAAATTTCTAAAACATAACATTGAAATATTTGTGACATGGGTTTAAGTTACATCCATAGATCAAATGAAAAACAAATAATGGAATTTTTATTCAAAGTGTATTATACAAAAGAATCAGAGCTCAATTACCAACCAGACCAATTAGGCTGTTGGCCATGGGTCCCCAATTTTTAAGAGCCCCAAAAATACTAAAATTGCTGCAGTTTCTATGTAAGAAAATTAAGGTACTCTCCTGAATTTATCTAGTTTTTCATGTGTACAAGTGTGGGTTGCTTTGAATAAGTGATTTAACACCTGAACACCCCTGAAACTACCACCCCTGATTCTTTATTAATGCTTTTGTTTATAAGGTTTGACTGTAGAGGACCCCCAAAAAATTTTGTTTATTGTCTACATTAGTCGGACCCTGAAAATATTACATACAAAGATCCAATTCGTCACACATCACGCAAAGCGAATATATGCATTGCAAGAACTTACAAGTTGAGCGCAATTCGTTGAAGCCTTGTTACTAAACTTACTAGATATTTACTTCATGTAGTGAGTTTTTCTGAATGTAACTAGACTGCCAACTGATTATAGCAGAGCAAACATGCTGGAGGCAGTCCTTGTTTCAGAAGCCTACACTTTGATTTAGAAATGCATAAAATGGAGTTAAAACTGCATAATTTGGGTAAAGCAGCTGAAATTATCTGAAAACTAGAGCTGCTAGAGAAACTTTTAAATTTATTTCTTCGTTTAAACCATTTCTTTAAATTAAAAAAAAAAGAAGAATACTCCCCTAAAACAACTTCCGTAGCAGACCAAAAAGGTTATTTTGTTTTTACAACCTCAATGATATAAATCAGCAAAAGTGGAAATAAATAATAATGTTTCTTCCCTCAATGATCAGTAAAAGGGGAAATTTAGGGCGAATTCATTCTGATTAGTAGATGTATTAGTTCGCACAACGCTCAGGGGTCGAACGGCGCGATGACACTTCTTCCAGGCCCACTCAAAGAGAAAAATCGCGGTATCAGTTGCGGTTTTTCAACAGTAGCAAATGAGTACATTAGTTAAAAGAGAAGAACGATTGAACATCTGGAACTCTTCAAATCTTCAGATACAAAAGACTTTAGAATCTCCATGGGGGGTGTGTCTCCCCGACTCCCGCGAGGAAATGGCAACCCTCCGCCAAGCCAGTTCACCGTTGGCGACGAATTTGTTCCTAAATGTCGGCTTTTGTCCCAAAACATGTTTTCGTTAGTAATTTATTTTCTCTGCGGAGCTTACAAACCGGTCTCGAAGTGAAAGTTCTTCTCCTTTATCTATATTCTTTGGTATTACTTAGAGATTAAGCTGGAATGCTTCTAAAAGACAGATGAAAATGCATGAAGCTCTTTGTAAAAATATTTCCGGGAAGCAACGTATAGTTTTCGAGCACAAACCTTTTTCCTACTCGAAAAATCTTTTAAAGAATGAATGTACATACAAGAATTGGGGGAATTAGATGCACCACCTGGTCCATCATAATTGTTTCTAGTTCAACTTGCTTGTCCCTTGCTCTATCATTCAGAACTGGATTAGTAACCCCATGTTCCTTCAATATTGTGAAGATCAAGGGGAAAAAAATGTTATATGTTATGCACACAAACATTCATACTTTTACTTATATCGCTTTCCGAAAACAAAATTGACAGGGGGGTGGGGGATCAGCTTAGGAGAAAAACAAGGTTGTACGTAATGCTACTTTTAACTGATTTATCGCAAATACTGAAATATGCGCATTTACTGGTTTTCTTTTAGTCTAAATTAATGGTGTATAGTTAAAGTACAAACAGTCTTTTCCTAGACTACGAAATTTTAATAGAGTGTCATTGCTGATACGTTTATACGTCACCAGACACTTTGCGAATTTTGTGGCAAAAAATAGCATTAAATTTAGATTTTAATGAATGATTAGAATACTTTTTTTTTTAATTTTCAAAATGTGTCACTTTTGTGCCCTGGGTATTCGAGGGTCCAGGGAACAGACCCCCCCCCCATACATAATTTGATCTTGAGATACAATTTGTTAAAGAAAACGCATCAGTGTTTCAAATTCCTAAATTTTTCCAAAAATCAAAATAAATGAACAAAATCAAGAATATGGGGAAAAAGAACAATAAAAGTCAATTAATTATTTTTACAGAAACAATATACATGCATGTATTTTATTTATTTGTTTATTTTTTTCAAAATTAAGACGATATCCTATGTGCATATATTGCAAGATAACGAGCTAAAAATAAATTCCACTTATGTTTCATTTCTTTTCGCCAACAAAACTTTTACTGATAAAGCGAGAGATATGTCAACCCCGGTGAAATCGAGATCGCTCGACATTCGGGGGGAGGAAAGAGCGCAGTTCATGCTTGGCGATAACTTTTCTCTTTTGCCAACCCTGTTTTAAGGTTGCTCGGTGCGCACTTCGAGTTTGCCCATTAACATTACCAGACGCTACTGCAGTAGTTGAAGAAGTTGGAGGGATAGGGCGGCTCGTTCTCTGAAATATTTAGTTTATTATTGTAAAATTAATGCAAATTAAATTTAAATTAGTTTCAAACCACTTTTTTAAGTAAATGTCTTCTATTTGAATTAAAACTAACGTAAGCAATTGAGACTTTCTTTTTTGATCTAATGAAAATTTGTCAACTATAACATCTACTCTATAAAAAAAGTGCGTTCCGCCAAAACTTTTTTTTTTCAAATACAGTACTGCCAGATACCACATTTGACAAGGTGAAAATTCAACCAGTTCATGGATAACTTAAGTGAGTCCGGATTCTCTTACATTACTAAATTATTAAATAAATCATTGTAAGTGAAAGACAAATACTATAAAAAATCAAATATCTTTAGCTACATTGCAGGATAGGAAAACATTTTAGTAGCATACAGTAAAAATGGACAGGAAATATTCCTACGCGGTTTTTATCGACCAACATGCATCAACATCCAACATTCATCAGTATAATAAAATTCTAAAATATAGGATTTTTCAGTTTAAAAACTTTGACATTTTAAGAGAAAGGGTAATTCTTTTCAATGAAAATTTAAATTTTAGGCTAAACGTAAAAATGTTAAATTTAAAATTTTAAGTTAATTATTCTTACAGTAAGGTTCCAAGGACCTATATCATACCAAAAAAAAAAATCATATGATATTTTACGAGTGTGTGATTACTTTTAATAAAAATGATAAAAATGCAACGGTTTTACAATAAGTTTCCAAAGATCTATATCTTACAAAAAAAAAAAAAAGAAAAATTACGTGATATTTTACGAGTGAGTGATTATTTTTAATAAAACTTAACGATTTAAAGTAAGGTTCCGAGGATCAATATCTTGAAAAAAAATTTATTCGATAAAAAAAATGTAATATTGAACAAAATAGGTAATTTTAAGATTCCATATTCCAAGGATCGATACCTTATAAACATTTTATTTGTTACATTAAAGTAATAGTTTGATGTTGTTGGTTTTCCCCTTCAAAACATTGGCTTAACGAGATTTACAAAATGTGTTCACTGTTCTGCTTAGCCTCAAATTCATTTTTAATAGTTTCAAAATCCATTCATTCTTCTATAAGTGCGTACGTTAATAACGTAGCACTTAGAGGCAGTTTATTCTAGAAAATTAGAACGCCTCAAATAAAAAAAGGGCGAAAAAGGAAGTTGAAAAGCAGGATGTCCCGGAAGCTCAAGCCGACAGGAAATTTTAGAAAAACGTAGTCGTTCTACTTATGGGCTGTGATGTCTTGCAAATTATCGCAGAGAAAAAAATAATAGAAACTGCGACAAATGACGCACTGAGGGCACTCCTTTATTCCTTTGTCGTCACGTGTAGGAATATCTTTGATTTGAAACAAAAATAAAAAGTAAGGGTATTCAACCTTTTGCAGTTTAGGGGACTTTTTGAGCTGACCGTTTTCTTGAAAGAAACTCTTAGTCCAAGGACAGAGAAAACGGAATAGCAAAGCTTTATTCTACTAAATTGACGAAATTATTGTTGCATCTGCATTTTATCGCAATACAAGCATTTAATAATAAATGGAAAGGCAACTAATGGAATTTTTCTTTTTTGTTTTCTAAAATACATTCAATGAAGAAATGAACAAAAACAAAAATATTTCAAATAATAGCAAATTAATGAAAAGAAAATTTTTAATGACTGGGCTGCGATTATTTTTTTAAAAATTATTATTCATTTATTTTACTAGAAAATGTTTGCATAAAAATTTGGTTTTAGAAGTAAACCGGTCAAAAGAATTCGATCTTTTATAAAAACTAAAATGTTTATTAAACAAATAGTTTTTAATAATGGAACCCCTGTCAAAGTTCTAGGAAGCCCTAAGATTGTAAGGAACCTAGGTGGAAGATTTTTCGACTAAGATATTATGAGAATTCGCTGTCAAAGAAAAAACTTAGAAGTTTTTTTTTCAATGTTACTAAATAAGTTGTGCTACAGTATATATTAAAAATGGCAATTATTTTTAATAGACATAGTACTATAGGGAAGTAGCATTAGAACACAGTAACAAGTACTACACACAGTACTACAAGAGACCCTAGTAACCCAATTCTTAGAAAAATTGGAATTCTCAAGAAATTCTCAAGAAATTTTAACACATGATTGATTTTACTGTTCCACAAGCAATCACTCATTTCCATTGGCAAAAATCGAAAAATCTTTGAAGCTAGGAAGAAGCTCTGGGGGCTAAATAAATTAATTCTCAGATTTTATAGAAAAATTCTGTGCAATATGATTTTGGAAAGACTTGTTGTAAAAGAACTGGTCGACAAGGTATTTCTTTTAGTCGCCAAGGCGACCTGGCGCCCAGACGTTGTCGAACCCAGCTCATTCCCTACATTCATTCAACTTAATTACACTTGCACTAAAGATTTTATCCAAACTGGTCACTGAAAATTCAAAATTTGCTGTCAATCTTTATTATTTATTCTTTTATATATATTTTTTATTTTATAAATTTATTTCGTATTTTTTAATTTAATTTTATCTAACAAACTACATACATAACAAAATTGGTTTCTAGGTAAAGAATAGGGTGAACTAAAATTGAAAAAGCTACAAACAACTAGCGAGTAGCATGATTTTCAAGTTAAAGCTAACTTCATTGAAAAAACGTTATAAGTTGATGAGCCAACTAAATTTCAAAGAGCAATTTTTTTTTTTTTTAATGTAAATTGTGGACAAGGAATACAAGACTGGAACTGGAAAGAACATCATAGTTGTTAAAGTAAGTAGTAACATAGTAAAGTTGTTAAATTAAAATAAGTTTCTAGTTAAATTCCAAATTGGGTTTTGCACATCCAAGCACTGGTACACACTTTAAATTACCTTTTTTACATTAAAGTAGTGCATCTTATGGCACTGAAACAGATATTAATATTTTCAAAAGACTTTAAAATCACGCAATTTGCCGCCTCTAAATTTAAACTGAATTTCTAGTTAAATTCTGAACTATGCTTTACATGTCCAAGCACTGGTGCACAAAATTGTAATAAATAAATTGTTTTATTAATTAATTATTTTATTTTATTTTATTTATTTTGTTTGTTTATTTATTTATTTTTTTATTTTATTTACTTATTTATTTTTATTTTATTTATTTATTTATTTATTTTAGCATCAAAGCAGTGAATCCTTTGGCGCTGAAACAGATATCTCTTTCCCTTTCTATAGTAAATTAGCAAAAATACCCGGCGTTGCCTGGGTCAGTAATAATTGTGAGAAACAATCTCTACTTCCTTACGTTTTCTGTTTTAACTGAAAGAACTCAAAACACACCACTTTGAAGTGATTAAAAATCGAGCTTCTTCCTTACCCATGAAAGTAAAATAGCAATAAGTATAAAGAACGAATGAGCATTCATTTAGAAACGAAAAAACGAATTTAAGCATATAAAAATTTGAAAATTTTCCAAAATATGAACTAACAAAAACAAAGATCACTAAAAAAAACAGTGAACTTTATTTAATTAAATAGTACACACACACACACAAAGAAAAAAAAACAGCTATCTGCTATGTTTTCCTAAGTGTGCAAAAAGTAGAATTTCAAAATGTTTAAATGACTTTAAACTCATGTTTGCTTTAGAGAAGCCTTGATTCAAAATTTTCATTATGATTACTTTCAATATTGCTGTTGTAAGGCGACGAATTTTTGTAACAATGGGTTTTATATTTAATCTTAATGGAGAAATTACATGACATTCACTGTTTTCCATCATAAAGTTTTTAAACTAAGATTTTTAGGAATAAGTTATAGTCTAAGTTGCTCCCTGATAATGTAGCTACCTATTGTGAAAAAATGGTTAAAATCGGTCCAATAGTTTTGAAGATAACCCCAGACATACATACGTACAGAAGTAGCCATTTATGTATAAAGATAAAAGTAAGGTTTCAAAGAAAATCTGGAAGGAAGTCTGTGGCGGACCTGCGTCCAGGAGACCCTATAGCACCTACAGCTTTGAAAGTTTGTACAAAATTACTCCGAGCCCCGGGAGTGTGCACCTGTGGTTTTATTTTTTTTAAAATTCGAATTAGTTTTTTCGTAATTAACTTTTTACGCTCGAATTTCGCGTAAATTGCCTATTAAAGAGGGTGAAAAATTACTTGCATATATTAATATTATATATCGTTGGAGAGGGTAGAATTTTTCGCGTTCTGCACAATTTGTTCAATGCTCTAACTTAAATACGGCGGGAGTTATTCGCGTTTTTAGCTCGAACTTTTTTAGGCTTAGCTAAAATTTAGGCACTACTTTTTTCATTAAATCGATCAGTAAAAAACGAAGAAATTGTCCCACAGTTTTCTTTTTGACACCAGTGGAAAGAGCGGTAATGCATTTTTAGTCTGTTTCTTTTTAATTGACGATTTAAATCTTTGCGAATCAAATAAGATTGCGAAGCAATCTTCGGGGGTTGGTGAGCGTTAGCGTGCAGGGGCAGAGCCCCCCAGTTAAAAATTTAAAAAAAAGCTTCAAGTTTGAAATTTGCCGCCCCTAAAATATGCCGCTCTAGGCGGCCACCAAGATCGCATTCCCCCAAGAGCCGGACGTGGGCAAGATATCGTCTTTTGGTTGTGTTTGCACTACGAGCAATTATTAGCCGAAGGAGAATTGCTAGTTTAATAAAATTTTCAGTTGGCGAAGTTTGACAATGTCCAGAAAGTTTGTTCTGGTAACCCTAGCGATTTGTTCACTAGGGCGTCAGCAGCGGAAATGAAAACAGCAACTGACCGTCCTTTAAGATATTTTTTAAAGAGAGAAAATCAGTCAACATTACGAAAAAAAAGTAAGCCATCCCATGTTTTAAACCATTCTCTTTTCGAAAAAATATTTTTGAAAAATGGGAAACAGTCCAATTCAAGATATCGATTTTTCCATATTTTCCACTTTCCTTTTATGTTAACAAAATCAAGTTCCCGACTGATGCGATTCTGGAAGCAGAATGACAAAAACATTAGCAAAACTAAGTTATTTCAGAATTTTCGGGAAAACTTCGCTCCATCTAAAACACTTTCCCCAGAGAGTAATGATTTCCGACCTTTAAAAAAAAAAAATGCTGTGACTTCATTCCTCTAGTAACAGATGATCCCACAGGAAAAACAAAGAGTAAAAACAGTCATTTTAGCTTCTGAAACCTTGAAAATAAAAAACAGAGAGATAGGAGAAATGACCTAACATGGCACGTATGTACTTCGGCATGTAAGGAGGGGGACTTGAGGCAAGTTTTGATCAGATCTTTGGAAGCGAGTCATCAACACAAGCCAAAGGAAAAAAAAGAGGGAGAGTCGTTTGTCGGAAAGGTAAAAGAAAGAGATCGATAAGAAATTGAATAACGATCCATTTGAAGGAGCGAAAATTGTTGGTAGGTCTTGAGGGGTGGGTACTACTGAAGGTTTGTGGTTCCAGGACGCTTATTGATTTTGCTTCTTCACCTCAGTTAGACAAGATGAGCATTAGCCAAAAAGCGCAGAGAGGCAATGGGTTTAGATTTTGGTTTAACGGAAAATTTTGCTAAGGGACTGAAAACGTTTTGTGGTGCACGCCTCTCTGGTTACAAAAATATATAATGGTACAAAAAAGGGAATTACAAATCCCTTGAAACATTTTTACATTTTAAGAAATTTATAAAATGAAAAGTTTTTTCTTTTTTAACTCTATTTGGATTTTTCATTTTCACAATCTTACATGAGTACAATTTGATAACAAAAAAGAAAAAGAGTTTATAATAGCTCTGTAAAAGTACTTATTTTCACAAAAAAGTTAGCAGTGATTTCGCAAACTGAAAATTTCGCGAATTTTATGAGAACAGAATCAAAAGTTGAATACATATAAGGAATTAAAATTTTTCGATTACGACGGGCCCGAGAAAAGAGGGAAAAATAAAGCCTCACGAAAATAAGTGCTTAGGGGGGAGGGTACATAGAACCAAACATAGAAACATAGAAACAAATGCTTCATATTTGTTTTCGTCTCTTTTACTCCCACAGATATGCAGGGGCGGACCCAGAAATTTTTGTAAGGGGGTCAAGTTTCAATGGCTTCAGCATGTTATACCTTCTATGTAAAAAGTGTCAAGCAGGGGTGGCCAAACCCCCAAGAATAATGGTGCACCCCCTCATGTCAAAGGGTCAGTTGACCCTTTGACTCTCCCCTGAATCCGTCCCTGCAGATATGTAAGAACTACACAGCAATAACACTTCCTGACAGTTAATGTAAACTAAATACACATAGTTTCCAAATTTTCTATACCTGCACTGGTTGTTAAATAGCCCAACAACCACTACAGGTATATCCCTGTCCGAAGCCTAAAGTTTTTATTACCACACACAAAGTCGTATCCCTATTCGCAACTGCAATAAACTATAGGGGGCGCTGCAGCCACTATCTAATGGCAAATGAAAAAGGTAAAACAAACAAATGCCGTAACTTATAACTTGCTTTGACGCTTAGTTGAATGACAATAATTTTTCATCGTGTTTGTGGAAAGCTTTCTTTTCTATTCTTGTGGAATTATATTACATCACAAACGGTCGAAGCCTGGAATTTACCCCAAAGAAAACACGTGGAATGGAATGTTTTACCTTTTTCATTAGTATTGTTAATCTCCGCAAGGTAACGTATTCGAGCTCTGGAGTTGCGAATAGAATGAATCGACTTTTGGCTAGAGTAAAAGAACTGAAATAAAATGCAGATTGTCGTCAAATACTTGTGATGAATATTTCGTCTACATAGTGAAATAGACTAGTTGAAGTCTTAGTTATTCAAATGACTTGGTGTCACACAAAAAATACAACTTGCTGCATTCGAAGGGAAGGAGAAAAGGCGGATAAATATGCCAAGTTAAATGTTCTAGTATTGATTGTGGCACGTGGGGGAGGGGGGTTGATAACTGTCATCAGGACAAATAGCAATGATAAGGAGCCATGCTTCCCATAACATAATGATAGAAATGATTTGATTATAACTGGGTTCCAGCTAAATTACTTGACGTTTCTATTAATCAAAACGTTATACCCTGTTTTTTTTTTTTTTTTTTTTTTAGAGTATTCGCCTTCGGTTTTACTAATTATTTATCCAACGAAAATATTAATGGTGTATTTAATTACTGACTCCATGGATCTACATTTTGCTTTCAGCTAAAATAGCGAATTCTGAAACTGAAAAAATATAAAACCAACAGCCAAAATTTAGCTTTATGTTCTGCCGCTTCTAAAGGTAGCCTGATTTACTGCTTTATAGAGAGTAGTTGTTAGTTTGTTTATTTTACCTATGGCTAATGCATATAGCATTGCTACATTAAAAGTGCAGAAAATTATAGAGAATTTTGTAATAGAAAAACAGATCATTGAAAATATTTAGTTAAGCGAATGACTACAAAACTATTGAAATTCTCCACACAATTAGTAAATAATGATGAATTTATAATTCCTCAGTCCATGAAATGGACAAAGTAGTTTTTGACAATCTTTCTAGAATCAGTCAAGATTGTCGATGAAGACTAAAAACAATGTTAAAAATATTTGCATATAGTTTCCCATTAATGACCAACAATATTGATTGCTCTGAAGGACGTCCAAATGATCGACTACGATCGTTTATGGTCTGTAAGTGGAAATTGTCTGCAATCATTGACTCGTGACCATAAATGAAAAGGTCCACGAATGATGGCGCTCAAGAAATAAGTCAGGTCAGACAAGAATCCCTTGAAAAGAACAGGCCGACCTATCCGATATTTTTGTTTTAATACAGCGTTGGATCCAACCTTGTATCTAGTATTTATAAATACGTTATAATATTTGCTGGTTGCTACGTCGTAAAACATTTGATGATATGTTGAGTAAAATATCACTTATGGTAAGTCTAGAAACATAACTTAGTTCACAAATTCAGCAAAAAGGTATCGGAAATGTTTATTGTAATGAACTTCCTTTTCACACCTCATTTGTTTTTAATTTGTATTAATTAAATCTTCCACATTTACAAAAGAAAATAATTAAATATCAATCAGGCAACACATCTAAAGCTTGGAGATCAGTTTTCTGCAACGAGGCTTTTGTACAAACACTAGTTTTGTCCCTAGACAATTTTAGAACCAAAATATGGGATGAGTCAGCTCCCCTTTTATAGTGGCCTTAGGTCAGACAACTCGATGATGAATCGAAGTGAAGTCAACAGAAAGATAATGAGCTAGAGCTACAATCCGTTACATTCAGAGATTGCAATAGCCGACGCCAAGGAAAAGTGAAAGACAAATTATTCATAAAGCTAGAACAAACAAGTCATCGTGGACGAAAGTCATTGAAACCGGCATTACATATGAAACAATAAAAAGAAGAAAATAAATCACGCCTCAAGAATGTATTTGCGGAATCCGGGTGTGCGTCAAAGAAATCAAAATGGCTCAGATCATAGGTGTCATCTTTTTAGAGCGTCATACAGGGTTGGACAGTATTAAGAAGCTTAGAGCAGATTGGTGAATCCTAACAGGAAATCCGGCACACTATCAGAAAGAAACCACTAATGGTGACTTGGACGAAATAAGACTGAAAGGTCATTTGTTCTTTTGTTGGCCAAAAGTCAAAGAGCAGAAGCTTCTCTGCAAGCCTAAAAGAAAGCCAACAAGTGGCAGAAAGCAAAGCAGGGGATTTTCACGTGTTCGGATAGGATCAATTCGCACAGATTTGCTTGCAAAGTTGCAAACGATGACTCATTCGATAAGAGGATTACCAGGCTGCGGCTATTGCTTTGGAGGATTCCAGTCTACTTAGTTAGCAGCCAGGACATTGTTAAAAGAAAGTTTTATAAATAATTTTATGTAAAAAACTCGAACTTTTAAATAGATAAATTGAGCGAAGAAATAAAAAATGAAATGCAATTAAATTTGAACTTTCAATAGCAATACAAAATTTACTTTTCTTTTCCTTTGAAAATATGAGTATTAAACCGTTATCCGTAAGAGTGCCATTATTCAAAAAAAAAAAAAAAAGAAAGAAAAGAAAAGCAGGAAAGGGTTGTATTCAGAATTAAATATTTGTTTTTATACTAATTCTGTATTGAGCTGCTCGTCGACTTATGACCGAAAGGTCGAAGACAGGCATAAGTTACAAAAAGCAAGTAGGAAAGAGAAAATAGGTATGTTTTGAACTTTTTGCTTGTACTAATGGGCTTTATTTGTTTAAATTTCAAAGTTATTCGCGATGACTCCAGGAATAACTGGAATTGAAATACGCAATAATTCAACAAAATCGTAAATGTACTTTAAAATTACCTATATAAAATACCTACATAACCATACCAAATCCAAAATGTTGCTTATTCTCAAATACATGTGAATATGAAGAATGTGAACAGAAGTTGCCCTTTTTTAATTCCTACCATCATTTCGTTGGAGCAGGGGTCTCCAAAAGGGCCATATTTGAACAAAGTCTCGAGACTCGCAGGCCACTACCTCCCTCTCCCCTATAGAACGAGATAGCTCATCATAGAGAAATCCATCTCACAAACATCCATGAAATTACTTAATTAATCATCATTAGTCATTATTCGTAAAAATTACCATTCATTGTCTGTTAAGATTAGTTTGTACCGCTTTATTAATCCCTTATTGATTTTGGAATATTTTTAAACAGTTAAACAGTTTTTTCTGTACGGAAGAGTCAGGAGAATTGATACAGTGTTGCATTCTTGCCGAAATAAAAGATGAAAGAGCTTTTCTTGCATGCCCAGTAAATGCGGCAGTTATAAACTCTTGCTGCTGCATTTACTGTCCAAGCTAGAGAAGTTTATTCACGTTTCATTTTGGAATCAATACAGCACTGTCCCATTCGTCTCAACTCTCCCAAACCCAGGGGCGGCAAATAGGGGGGTCAAGAGGGGGCGGTTGCACCCCGAAATTTTTTGAGCAGAATAATAAAAATGGGCGAATTCAATTTATGTAAGTCGGAAATCAATGTTCATTTTAAAAAATCTCTCTAGTTCTCAGATATTTGAAACTCGACACATTCCCAGACTACAAAAAATGTTTTTCGTTATTTGGGTGATGACTTAGAAATTCATGAAGTATTCTCCGGCCTTTTCAAAACAGAGAAAACTGATAGAGAACCGTGGTTGATTTCAACTAAAAAAGACATTTCTTCATATAGGCTAAATATTTCATACTTGTGTGCCCAGAGTAACGATGGTATGTCCAATATGAGAGACTGTGCAAAGTGGTGTGACTGCATGATTTTCAGAAGAATATTCCTTCATATTTTACAGTCACTTTTATGCTTTCATAGAAACTTCTTAAAAATTCATGTGATTATTGAATTAAAAAAAAACATATCAACGAATACCTTTTATGGTACTCTATAATTATGCAATCAAGATGGTCTTCAAGAGTTAAAACCATAAAAGCATTTCTCTATAACTTCAAAGCAGTGATTTGAAGACTTGAAGAATTATTGCAAAACGACTCTTTTAATGGTGAAAAAGCTCATGCCCTTTACCATGTATGATTTCGTTTGAATTTTTATTCAATTTGTTTGTATTGAGGAAAGTTTCTGTGAAAAATGCTTTACTCTATCAAAACATCTTCAATCCGCCATCCTTAATTTTCGGACTATTCAATCCACAGTTCAATATACAATTGATCTGTGCGTTCGTACTACCATAGCTCAATCTACAATTAAAACTGAAAATAGATTTTACGTAGATGTATTTATTGTATTTTAATCAATAGTGAAACTTTTCAAAAAATTCTTCCTCGGAGCCAATTTTAAACAAATGAAAAAAAAAAAAAAACCGTGACAAAAATGCACATGATGATGTGAAGTCAAACATTGTTTTTTTAACATTTTGTATGAAGTAATTGATTCAGTTTCGAATGAAATAAACACAAGATTTGGTGATAATTATTTTTCTGTATGGTTGACTCTGTATTATCTGGATTGGATTTTGAAAATGGAAAATAAAATTTTTCAATTATGAGTAAAATTTTTAGCATGAGCCAGGAAATATTACAAGCAATATACCCACAGACAGGTTATCACACCCAGAGACTGCAGTTTCGTCCTTGTTATGAACTCATCAGTCTGGAGTAGTGAATAACAGAGCTGGCGGTAGATTACATCTCATTGAAGCTGATAGCGCCGACGAGACTAGATTATTCAATGATGAAAAATTAAGCCCCTCACAATTTTTGAAGTTGCCAGATTGATTTTGAAGAGCAAGATATGAAAAGTGTTTTCATACATAACTTTGTTACTTCACTTATTTTTTAACTATTCCAATCAGCTCCTAGTAGAGAAAGATTTTTTTTATGTCTCAGGAGGTTAGAGAATTATATTTTCAAAGTACAATGGGCAAAAAAAAAAAAAAAAAAAAAAAAAAACTTTTCTATTTAGCTGTACTGGCAAAACAGCTCGACACTGGGCACTGATAAGATAGTAACACGATTCCCTGCTCTTCCATTTTTCCAAAAATCAAGCATTAAAATTTTTCCAAAAGGTATAAAAACTTAAGTTATCATACAAAACATCTCGATACTTATTAGAAAACGAATCAAAATTTTAATTGTTTCTAAACACTAATTTTTATTCTAAACCGATTTTATGAGCACTTCCTGTTAGCTAATGTGTGTTTGGTACCACACTGTGGTAATACATATTTAAGAAATTCGACCCCCCAAATGAAATGCTGAAATGCCGCCCCTGCCCAAACCAATCTTTTTTTTTTTTTTTTTTGAAATTACTGTGGGTCTTACTATCTTTAATTTTTTACGAAACACAGCTCAAAAAAACTTTTTTTTAATGAAATATTATATTAAGGAGCATATTTTTAACTGTAACAGAATTCGATCGAATCAGATACGATCAGTTGTATCTCTCAATAGCGCAGAATTTCCCTTGCCGAAACAAGAATGAACGTTTACGCTACGCAACTGGTTGTTACAATTCGATCGTAGCGAACAAAATCGAGTTGAATATTCCACTAAGATAGAATAAGAGAACTGAATTATTCGATGGCACTGAATATTTTAATGATTGATGTTACACATTTATTCTAATGTATGCGAAAATTAGAAACTCACGAAATGTAAATACATAAGAAACTCTCACAGCGTAAGTAAACATACGTATTAATTATAACTGGCTAGTTGCTAATCTGGCCCACTGCCGCGGGGCAGGTTTTATATGCTCGTGGGCCACTTTTGGCAAGCAGGCCATAGTTTGGAAACCCCTGTGCAGGACACATTATTACGCATGCGTTAAGAAGCTCAAACACCCAGTTTGGTCATGTAATGTGTTCATTTGTATATGGTATTGCACTTGTACATATATGGGATCGCGATCTGTTAAATTAGCATAAAAGGGGGAGCTACAGGGAAAAGGTTGGAAACTACTGCTGTACAGACTTATGTAACTTCGCTGATAGAGCAATTTTACCTTTTATCAAGACAATTCGAAGAACAACGATAAACAAGAGCTGTAATCATAAAGCTATACGCATTGTACGCAATTTTCTGTATTTTAAAGAACATCAAAAACGCATTAGCGCTCAAAAAATTGCTCCTCATATTGAGATGGAAAAATCATCAACTGCGCATGATGTGGTGACTTATAAATTCTGAAAAACAAATTGCTTTCAGCTCAATTTCACGTTTGGTTAGCCAGAGAGTTGGCAGAAACTAGAACTCTTCAGAACACGCGCCTTCATTATATATGAAGAGGAGAAATAAAAAAGCCCCATTCGTTTTCGGAAAAGCCGTACGCTATTCAGTGGTAAAATTTAGCGCAATTCGTCAGGAAAAAATGTAAGGCCTCTGAGAGAAAAATTCAAAGTACATACAAAAAAGAGCAATATATATATATATATATATATATATATATATATTAGTAAATGTTATAGTATTAGTACATGTTATATATAATTTCTAAGACAAGTGAAATATTTTTTTTAAATAGATTTATCTATAAAAATTTGTTTCCAGAATAAAAGACAAAAAAAAGGATTTATTCCCGTGTCAAAGAAATTATAATCCTTAATATAAATAGAGCAGAAAACGATTGTGCCAAGTTTGATAATTCAGCAAGACCAAACTAAAGAATTTCGAACAAAATTTTAAAAACTCCATACTATGCACAGCTCATGATAAACAAAAAATAAATAAAATAAAAAAACCTCAAATGGTGACAGCAAGCAAATTTATAATTTTAAAGAGATCGTGCTATGAAATAACAAGAGAGGGACAAAAAAGTTGACAATTACAGAGCAGCTTGGTTTATTAACAAGAGGCAAACCGAAGAATTGAAAATCCAGATAATCCAATCAATATGGAAAATAAGCAAAACAAATTCATTACTAGGCAAACTTAACGTTTATTACGATAAAACACCATATTTTTCAGAAAAATTAAAACCATTACTTGCAAGATATTAAAAATAAAAACAATTTGTCCCATCATTTCTCGGTTCACTGTCTTCTGTTTCAAACACAATTGGCGTTTGATTGAAGTCAGGTAGCGTAAACTCTTAATCAATCGACAATCAAAATACTAAAGAAAATGTAGCAAAATGAAGCAAATGCGTAGTCGTAATTATATTCTTGCTATCATAATTTAAAATTATCTATTTGAATATAAAATAAAAATAGATCTACAAATTCGGTGCAGATAGCCTGGAGATCCGAATAAACAAGAGCCGAATAAATGAAGTTCTTCTGTACCTATACTTACAGATAGGGAACCAATGATGTGGTTCTAATTACTCAAAAACAATAAGGATTAATTAAACAAGTTTCTCAAATCACGAAGCATGAAACCGTACGTCACGTGTTATAAGAATGCTGTGGCATATTATCAGCCTCATCATTGGACCAACCTATTTTGTGATCTTATATTGAAGTGTTAATCCATATTCTGCGGGGGAAAAAAGTAAAGAAAAAAAGAAAAGAAAAAAGAAACGATGAGAAAGAGTTTAAAAGAAAAGTTACCTTTTCTCCTCACATCCAATATATTTCAACAAACATTTTTATGCGATACAAAAATCAAATGGGGCTGATTTCTATGTACAGTCGAACTTTCTTATAACGAGTGCGAAGGTGCAGCGATATTTGCTCGTCGTAACCGAGTGCCCGTAAAAAACGGGTTCGCTAAAAAAATAATAAAAATTTATACATGCTTGCTTTTGTTATTTTCACATTTCTGAACAGTATCAAAGAAGCTTGCTGTTTGCTTTGAACTTTGAGCTGTCTTATTGTATCTTTCTTGTTGTTGTTTTCAAGGAATGTGTGGCCTGAAAAAATATCGTAATTTGCATCCGTGGCTTCAAAATAGTTTGAAATTATTCTGCATTTTAAGAAGCCAAGTATGTCGAGAGTTGTTAAACTTAAAATTCTTCACATTAGTCGTTACCGTGGTCGCTTTCATTATTTTTCTCATCTGCATTAGCTTGCCTTTGAGCTACAATATCCTCGGAAGTACATCGGAAATAACATTCGCATGAGCAAATATATAATTTTTAAATGCTCCTCTACTCCACAAATTTCAAACAAAAGGGCTGCGTCATCACTTGTTCTCGGGAATTATGTCTTATCACTAACTTTCGGTTGAATTCAAAAAGTTAATGGATTTTTTTCTGAAACTAGAATCATCTTTTCTGAGGTGGAATTCAACAGAAATTTTATAAATTACAAAAATATTGCTCGCTTTAAGCGGGGTTTGCTCGTTTACAACGAGTTATATGCCCATAGAGTTAACATTGTACCAACCAATTTTTTTTTCGATTTCCTCTCTAAATCCAAGTTTTCGTTAAAACAGGGCTCGTTATAAACGAGTTCGACTGTATAAAAAAAATTCAAATATGTTTCATTAAGGAAAAACTCTATTTCTAGAAACGTAAGAGACTTCTCTATAATGCGAAAGGACTGCGTGCAATTTTGGTTCACAAATCTGTACCGTAATACACTATTGTCAACATTATCTGCAATTGGCGAAAAAAATATAATTTTACTTTAAAATAAGCATTTATTTAAGATTTAATTCAAAGCTATTTTGTTCGTAAATATTATCAATGAGCATTAACAAATTTAAAGTTAGTAATTGAACGAATCTAAGATCTTGTTGGATAAAATTTGTCTCATATTCATTTTAGAAAAAACAGCCAACAAAATTGAGAACAGCAAAGATTTAACAAAAAAGCACTAACGATAAAAACTTCTTTTATTTAATGTCTTACGGTAAATAATAACAAACGTTTGAAAATTAACGTTTATGCTACTAACGGAGCATTAAAAAAAATGCATAGCAGAGCAATAAATTCCCATTCTCTAGTTATTCTCTCGTTTTGTTCTATTTCAAAATAAAAAACACAAACACATTTTTAAACTGAAGATGAAAAATGGTAGTCATTCGAGCTTGCTTTATCTAAATTTTAAAAACCCATAATAAACTCTTTCGAAACAGGTGAAATTCAATACTAAATAAATGCAAGAGAAAAAATCGGACTAATTGACATTTATTGAACGTGTTCGTAAAATGAGAGGAAATATCCATTCAGAACGAGAAAACCAAAGAGAATGGAAGCCAGAACGCTGAGAAACAAAAGCCTAATGACCAACCCATGAACGACAACACCCTTAACTTACACAAGGACAGTTTTCGCTTGGCAAGGAATTAAAACGGAGAAAGAGCATTTCTACTCTCCATCCCTCCAAGTAAACATTTGCAACAGATCAATTAAAATTATCGAGGTGCTTCCCAGGGTTCATATACAAAGTGCGGAAGAAATTAAGAAGTAATAATGGGCCATTCTAAGGAAAAGGGTAATTTTGTCTCGCACGTGACGCTTTATACATTTCATTAAAAATAATAAGTTAAAAGGGTAATGAAAAGAAGTCACAAATGTATTTGTGACTTCTTAAGCGAAAAATTTCATTACATTTTAAAAAATTTTCTTTTTCATGAAATCTAGTAACCGTCACGTGCGGGACAAAATGATCGTTTTCAGAGGAATGGTCAGATACCAATTTTCTTTTCAACGGTTTAAAGTATTATTTCTAAACAAATGAGATATGTTTCCCTTACGTTGGAACCTTAACTTTCAAAACCTTACCTTTTGTTTCGTCAATTTTATATTAATAGAGCAAAAATATTATGTAATACAACAGCAAATTACAAGAGGTTGTCTTTGGATGCCCCAACGCATGCAAATTAATTAAATTTTAAGTAACAAAGTTATTTATTAAAAATGATACTGTGTCAGGAGTATCTTCGTATCAAATGTAAAGATTAAAAAATGTGCTTGCTCCTGTTTAATTAAAATGTTAAGATCTATAACAAAATTTTGGAGAAATTATAGAGTCGGATTGTCCCGCACGTGAAGGCGGAAGGCCCCTAATGATTGTAAAAGAGGTTGAAAATTCATTCTAAGCCGAGCGCAAATGAATTTAAAATTTATTCATTTAAAATGCACCGTGATCTCTATATAACGACAGCTGATTATAGCGAGGTTTTTGCTACTGCCAGCAATGCAATCACTTCATCAGTGCGCTAATCGAATGAAAAAAAGAAAAATTATATTTTTTTGAGAAGAGAAACCATCGTCCATTGAAACACTGATAGAGGGGCAATGTTTATACGAAATGTTGGAAGCGCGAAACTGAACCCCCCTCCTTCCCCTCGTCATAAATTTACGACTCCCCTTCTCCCCTCAAAGCGTGACATCATTTGTGAACGGTCCCTTCAGACTTTTATGCTTTAGAACTGCAGCCACCTTTCTGTTGTCTACTTTCATAGACATTAACCTTTAGGAAAAAAATCAATAACGCTCCATCACAAAATATACACATTGGCAATGTAACCTCTTGTTTAAAAAAAAAATCTTGAGATAAGCAAAAAAAGAAAATGCTGCTATTACTCTGTCAGAATCAATTCATTTGAGAGTAAACACTCCGAAAAGCGTCTAGTTGAATTTCTTATCTCATTTCAGTCTGAACCATAACAGGCTTTAATATAGAACTCGATTATAACTTTTACAAAGATGCAAATAGTCTTATTCTTTGGTCCTGTGACAATTACTTTCTCTAGAGGTAATATCAATCTGGTACGGTTCCCGTAAATTTTTTTTTAAAGGGGAGTGTCGAATTCTTACATTATTCTTCAGTTTTGCTTCAAAAATTAAAATTCTGCACCTAATTAGCCGTGAATGGACAGTATCAGTAAACAACTGAACGAAGAAACAATAATAGTATATTCGGAGAATTTTTGCAAAACCTAGTTTCGAAATAAATTCGAGAAAATTCTGCAATTAAAAAAAAATTCTAAAACCACAAGATTGATGGTACATCGAAAACTAAACTTTGGTCGAGGATTTAGAGTTTAAAAGTTTTCCTCACGTCTGATAAAAGTAAATAAAACTCGCATACAGTACACAAACACTGTTTACACGGAAACTCCGTTAAACTCGACACCTCATAACTCGACAACCTCGTTAAGTCGACATTCATTTTTCCGACGTTTGGCTCAATGTTCATTTCAATGGGTGCAAACCTCTCTAACATGACACAATTTTACGGAAACCTTTATAAATCGACATGTAACTCGCTATTTTAGTCCACTTTTTGCTATCGATATTCTTTCACGTTAATCTTTTCTGAGAATTCTGAGGCTGTTTACGGGTCAGTTAATTCATTGTTTTCGAAAAGAGTTGTTTCAGAGAATTCCCCCTTGTACCCCTAAGACATCTTACTATTTCATTCGCAAATAGGGACTATAAATGGAAAAAAAATACACACACACTAAGACGGCAATTCTGACTGCGCTAATGATGTGTAGCAACAACTATATATATATATATATATATATATATATATATATATATATATATATATATATATATATATATATATATATATATATATATATATATATATATATATATACTTCATTACACATTAATATCATACCGTTATTAGGTATGTTCTCGATTTCAGACTCTCGGCAAAAAAAGCGTCTTTTCTTATAAAGTGGGGTCGGGGTCGAACTGTCCCTGTAGCCTCATTTGTCCGAGTCATCTCGAGCATCTGAAACTGGTAAACTGCAAACGCGGTAGGCGCGGGGGGGGGGGCTTCGGGGTGAAATGCAATGTACCCCCTAAGAGCCAATCACCACACACTGTGTTTTTGGTGCAGTTTCAGGGCTAGGAAGAGCTTGGAGAAATGCACACAGGACAGTTCACAAGAGAAACAAGGCATCACAACGCATATTTTCATACAAATGGTGAACAGGGCTTTTCTCTTTAAGAGAATTGATTGATAAGAAGCTCTTATCTCTTTTCAAAAAATACAGATTTGTTCCTCATAATATATTCAAAGTTGTCCTGTTTATTTTGTTATGTTCTTTTCAAACAAATTTAAAAAAAGGAAGAAAGAAAGGAAAATCATTTACTGATATTAATTTTTACTAGTAAATAAGCAAAACAGAAAATACAAGAATAGCTGAAATAATGGAACTTCGGTGAGTTGACACCCACTTCACTCGGAATATTTTTTTAGTCCCTTGGGATGTCGAGTAATCGAGGCTCTATTGTAAATTAATAATAATTTTAAAAAATTAGTTTTAATTTTGAGATCTTGAATTCGAATTTTTCGCAATCACGAATTGCGACAGGACGCACTCATTTAGTTTCTTGTTACTAATAATACCTTTTATCGCAACCATAATTCGAATTCAAGACGCCAAAATTCAAATGAATGCCAGAAATGTGCTGGATGCTGGATGTTATGTGCTGGAAACTGGATGTTGTATGCTGGTTACTTGCTGTTTTCTCATAAAAAAATTGTGTCAAATCGAGAAGGGGTCATTTTTTAATAATTCAATTTCGCATAGAAAAATAAAATCAAAAGAGATCAACTACTGTCAAGAAAAACAATAAGCAATCGTGATTGCTCAAAAACACTTGTGTGTTCAAAAAAATAAATAAATTTCCTTAGATCAAACTGATTTTTAAAAAGAAGGGAGAAAAAAGGTCGGAGTATCAAGTTAAAGTCATCACGTCAAAATCCGGGTCAATCTGTATGAAACGAAAAAGAAGCCCAAGAGTCAAAACGCACACCTTTCCCCACCCCTGGATGGCGAGAAGAATCGTCGGCCCCCTATTCTCCTCCCACACGCGGCCGGCAGCCATTTTGCTACGGAACGGGGCGTCTAGTGGGGATCGATACTCATGCTCCACACTTCATTCGGGGTTGAACGAACGCTGCTGGAACGATGCTTCGATATCGAGAAAGAGAAAGGGCCCCGCGAGTCACTCAGATTGTGGTTCTCCGCTGGTCAAGATGACAATCGTCTGCGAAATGAGGATGGAGAGCGGAACAGATTGTGGCATTCAGATGAGTTCGAGAAGGAAGTTGGAAGGATTCCATTTGAAAAAGAGGGAAATTTTGATGTAACTAGAGCCTCGCACGAAAAGTTTGAACGAGCCCTCTCACGCGATTTAGTTTATCACGTGAGAAAAGAGCTGGTGTCACGTGAGAGTTATGAGTTATTAGGATAAATACAGCTGATGAGTTTCATCACAAAATAGGATTATTATGTTTAAAACTCAGTTATCTTTTAAAAGTGCAACTAAACGATATCAATTCAAAGAAAATGCGTTTAAGGGTTTCATTACTAAATACGATTATTATGTTTATAGCTCAGTTACGCTTTACAAAGTGTAAGTAAACAATATTGATTACTAGTGGTACCCGCAAGGCGTTGCCCGTAATAGAAAAATTAAAAGGTCTTTTGGTTCGCCTGTATATTTACAAATAATGTATGGTGAATTTTCTCGCCAATTGGCTTGTACCCATGTTACGGTTCCACGTTATGATAATTTCGTATCTCGCCAATTGGCTTGTGCCCATGTTACGGTTCCACATTATGATAATTTCGTAATTTACTCGTCCATCTTATGATAGTTTTGTTCTTAAAATTTGAATAGAAAAAGAACCACATCGAATTTTCGAAAAATCGCTTCGAAGTGCACACCCCCATGCTATAAAATAATTTTGTGCCAAATTTAATGAAAATCGGTCGAACGGTCTAGGCGCTATGCGCGTCACAGAGATCCAGACATCCTCCGGACATCCAGACAGAGAGACTTTAAGCTTTATTATTAGTAAAAATAAAGAAAAGAAAACACGGCTGATGGGTTTCATCACAAAATAAGATTATTATGAATATAACTCAGTTAATCTTTAAAAAGTGCAAATAAACAAAATTATTAAAAAGAAAATACGATGACTTTCATCACATGAAAGAATTATTATGTTCATAACATTAAAAATGCAATAAGATAATTATTATAAATCGCTTTGAACAGTCAAATGGTTAGCATTTGAACTTCATTCGACCAATTTTTGGGAAACAATTTCAGAAGTAGAAGAAAAATTGGGAAATTCAATTCAACCTCAAATGATTGTAGTATTTGCGCAGACTAAATGAATCGGATAATTTAACGTTGTTTGACGCAAATTTGTAATAAAAATCACATTTAAGTAGTTTTAGAGTAACAAGAACATATTCAGAGAAAAATATAAAAGAGGTGAGCAGAAAAAAAAAATGCATCGAAGAGAAATCTCAACTTTTATTTATTTCATTTATTTTATTCTTTTTTTTCCCAGAACAGCTCTATTTTCTTGTATTTTTGTATCAAAATACCTAATTTCTTAAAATTTTTGGAATCCATCAGTTTTGTATTCATCGACTTTATGACGCTTAATTGTAATGAATACAAGTTACTAACGATTACTGCTAGAGATATGAGCAGAACAATGGCGGCATCGAGCCTATCACAGCTGTGATCCTAATTATGTACATCAGAGCCAGGCTGATGTAATTCACATAATCGCTTCTTTACAGGCGAGTGGAAGAACGATAACTTGGTGCTTGGTGCATACAAAGGATTACATACTACCAAAAAAGATAAAACAGTCCAGTTTATCGGCCTGATTTCGTAATTCTTAAGTTTTCAGCTATTTTTCATATAAACAATGAAAATTCGTAACACGTGGCACCTACGTTTCTTAGCATATTACGTACAGAATTCAAGGAAATTCTTCGAATACAATTACTTTCTCTCACTTGAGTCACCCCACTTTTCCCTGACATCTAACAAATTATCAGTCTTCATGTGTTCGACGTCGTAATTATCCAACACTCTTCCTGATGCATTCTTCTAATTCATTTAGCAGCGTTTCTCACAATGGCTTTTTTTCCGGGCACGTACACCCATTTCAGAAGTGGACTTACTACCAATTTAGCTTAAAAGAACACGCGATTCCTTGTACTTGATTGTGTTCACTCTGTCTGTCTGCCATATCATTTCCATTAAAATGATTTCTCCATGACCTTTTTTGCAGTGAAAATTCACGAGGTACTGTTTATGTGCGGTGACAAAACGTCAGACGTCCTGGAATTTTGAGATTTCTCCTGAATTTCAGAGTTTTGTTTCATGTCTCAACGAGAACCAAAGATTTTCACTTTCGCTCAGTAATAATTTCTGCTTTCTGAATTACTCAAGTGAAAATAAATTGTAAATAAATGTATAGAATATAACAGCGTACAACTCGAGATACAGCTAAGATTTTTTTCAAAGTGTGAAAATACTCCTTGACAGTTTTTTGTGGAGTGAAATTTAGTATGCAGGAGTGACATATATGGAATAGTTAAAACCATAACAGTGATCAATTTCATAAAAAATCTAACTTTTTGAGGATGAAATGGAGAAAGGCAGGCAAAGAAGAGATGTGTACTATTTTGCTTTTTATCATTTAGAATGGTTGATACTTGGTACTTGAAAAAAACTAACAAAACATTCAAATGCTATACTTTTTAAATAGTGGGGGGAAAGGGCAATTAATTTCTACGAAAGAAACAAATGTGTTGGAAAAGTTTCTTACTAATGTGTAGTTCTCATAAAGAACACTCCAGCTATATTCTCCCTTCGTGATCATTCTAAAATCCGAAGGGAGAGAGAAAATATTGAACAGAATTTAAATTTTTTGCGAGATAATTTTATGCATTCGTCACAGAAAAAAACTGATAAATTCAAGACTGCCATTTTTAGATAATGGAAGAGTTGCGAATGATCGAAACTGATATATTAGATTCAGATAAAATCCCGCAGCTGTCTTCAATACACATGGACTAGAAACTCAACATCCAGAGCTACCTCAAAAGCTTTCGAAGAAATTATTTTTTTCATCCATACAGGAATAAACTTCGAAATCCCCCGGGGGGGGGGGCAAGGGTGTATACTCAATTCAGATTTTATCGGAAAGCACAAAAAAAAAAACAAGGCCCACTTATGTGTAAAAGCATTAATTTTCAAAGCCGGGGGGGGGGAAGTGACGCCTCTGACTCCCTAAATAACGAGCCTGCTTTCATAACTAAATTATTAGTAACTATTTTTAAGCGTAAACTACGCACTGAATCACTTTGCATAAACTAAGTAAAGTAAACTCTCGATAATCCGCAATAGGGTGGCACGGTAATCGCGGTTAAGCGAAAACTGCAGATAATCCGAATAATAGGTAAAAACGATATTACTGTACACACAGTTGTAAAAAATATGAATAACACCCAAACATACATTTAAATTATTGCTAAAAACATTGCTACATTGCATGTACTAACATTGAAAAAAATATGTACATATGCAAAAGTTGAAAACGAACAATAACACAATCATAAGTTTAAAAAACATTCAACAACCGTTGAAAAAAAAAAAAGACCCGCGGATAATCCGCCCGCCGGTAATCGGGAGTTTATTGCATTGTGTACGTATTTCCCCGATCATGAGCAAATAAGATGTCACTTATCCTGTTAACAGGTACACATTTCTACATAATCGATTGAAGCAGCATATGATTAATCGTCACCCATTTTTTTTTTCACTAATATTTTTTTTTATTTACTGATGAGCGTTTTTTTTTTCCTATTAGTAAAATATATTGTAACAGCAGAACGCTTTTCCATTGTTCGTCAGCGCTTTCCTTCCCTACCCCAACCCACAAAGTATCACATTTTGGATGAATTCATAAATATCTCGTTTTATACGAAAATTAAAAGGAAAAACTGACTTCTTCTCTTTGCTGCATACAGATATTTCAACTTTTTTTTAAAACATATAAATAATTATGCTCACACTGATTGTCAATACCTAATTAACCGCAAAATATTTTATCAAACACTCGACCATGGAAAATAGTGAAACTTCTAGGACAATAAAGTATACGAGAGAGAGAGAGAGAACCCTGAAATTTATTTTTCCTACTTGAAGTTTCTCTGGGGAAAAAAAAAAACTTAGAGCAAGATTAATCGAATGCGGGTCTTACGGAGCAGGAAACGAACAAAATGAGAAAGAGTGGCAGAAAATTTGGTTCTCTAATCAAATATTGAAAAAGAGGACTACAGTTCTGATCGCTCCCAGAATGTTAATGAATGTGGCAGGGACTGTTTACGTCTCTGCGATCTTATAATAATAATTTTTTTTTTAATGTCTACAGGAGAAAATGAAGTTTTTTTGTTTCTTTTTTTTTAATAAGAACATTTTTTTATCCAGCTCGCTCTTCTTAATTAAATAAATGAACAAAAAAATTGCGCTTCACCAAAAATGGAAGGGGTAGGAAGTATCCACTTGTGTCAATGAATTCTATCTTCAAAATTCGGTTTACTCAGACAAATAAACATCAGATTTTGAAATTGAAATACGTATCTGTGACAAGGACACAAATGGCCACTGAAATTGTATTAGCTCAGAGTAAAAATAACTGAAGGTGCTTTTTTTGAGAATTGTAATACAGCTGTTAAACAGATAGCCACATAAAAAAAGATACTACGAATATTAGTAAATAAACAAGATAAACCATACACATCTATGGATGCGGGAGAGTTAATGTAGATATACAGTGAAATCCCGTTATAACGAATTTCAAAGGACTGCAAATTTTGTTCGTTGTAAAAGAGAATTTTGCTGTAGTAGAAATCAAGCAATGTAATAGAAATTAAATCGTGATTGAAAATGTATTTCGTTGAAAAGGATATTTTGTTGCATTGGTATTCGTTGTAACGGGATTTCACTATACTTTATTATTGCTATTTGTTAAACCAATATAAAGTCGCTGTAGTGAATAATTTTAAGAAATTATTCCCTTTATCCAATAAGTACAGCTATTAACATAAAAGGGGTAATTTTCAGAATGTCTTAGCTTGGAATTAGTCGTTGTACAATTACAGCAAACTCTATTGCGTTGAACTGTCCATGGATTGCTGAGTATCAATAGTTCTACTTTGTGGTATTCTTTCTACTTAATTGATTATATACATAACATTTTATTTTTTACGGAGATCTGAAGGTTATAATTAATATTTGTCAATAATTAGTTAATCTTGCAGCATTTTGCATACTATAGGTAACATATATATTTACAAATTAAATAGGTGCTAAGTGTACTATACAAACATACTAACAGGTGAATAGAAAAGTAGAATGACGAACATATAGATATTTAAAAGGCATGATAGGAAAAATATGCATCCTTAATTGACCTTTAACAAAAGAAAATTTATCTCGACCTATGCTTGAACAGTCAAAGCTCAAGCCATTGTTGCTCTTTCCTAAAAGTTTTAGCCTGCAGGTCGAGAATGATAGAATTTTCAGTCGAGCCTAAATTCGAACTATACCTTTTATTTTTTTTTCTCTGAAGTTGGAAACAAAGCCAAATTATTGCCAAACTTTATTGATTTGAAGTAAAAGCACTAAGACTCACACCGTTTTTTAAAAGGCAACCAAGAACTTACTTTAGCATAGAAGAATCGTCAAAGTTGACAAAGGAAAAGGATACATAAATGTGGTCTTTCCGGTACCGTGTCTTGAGATTCGTGTTGATGCCTTGTTCATCAATGTCACTGATCACAGTCATGTCTGGTACCCCATCTCCAGGCAAACAGCCACCTGAGAACACAAAAACAAAGCAGATTAATCGCAGAAGAAAGCAGCGCTTGCCTTTGAAAAGCTTTTACTCGGAATATTTCAAGAAGTTAATCTAATAAATAACCCCTTTCAAAAGAAAACGAAATTTCGCCGCCCTCAGAATCCATTAATGCATTAAAGGAAGGCATGAAGTACGAAATACGATGGCTAATATATTACCCATTTAACTGCATAAAAGAAATTGGACGAAACTTTTTATTTTGTTGTTAGTATCATTTCTTTGCGAGCCCACGGTGAAGCAGTTTTGTGCAAGTTGGGCAACACATGGGGGATGATTCACTCGAACAATTTTGGGGAAAGTTGCACTACATTTTCGATACATCCTTCTAAAATAAATTAAAAAGATTGCATTTTTAATGATAAAAAAAAGGTTGAAATCTTCCAAAATGCCAAAACAGAGCATTTTCACACGGATACAAATAAGATATAAATAAAAATTACTTAAAGGTCTATCGCAAAGGTATTTAAAATGTGTCCTCATAATGGTGAAAGATCGAGTAACGCTGACGTCACCAACAATGAAACTCGCACCATGGCGTGATAATTTGATATTTTTTGGTAATGTTTGACGTGCAGGGAAATGCTTTGTTTTGACGGGGCTGAAATGAATCCGGCATCTTAACTGTTTTACTTGTAAGATTGTCATTTTAGCAGAATGAAGAAACGAAAGAGTGGTTAACCATTAACGCCATCCACTTGAGTTTACGGTTAATCCACTGGAGTTAAGGTTTAAAATTTCAACTATCAAAATATTACCAAACAGGCATTTGCTTCGTTCAAATGTAGAAGCAATTTTCACCCGTCATACCTTGACGGACGATTTTCTAGTAATTTTAATAATGCTAAAACTTTTATGAGAAATAGTTGCTTGAAGTTCTGTTACAAATTGGATTGATTTCTTCAATTTTTTCCTACTTTTTTTCTTTTTTTAGACTGATATAAATACCTTCATTTTATATATATATATATATATATATATATATATATATATATATATATATATATATATATATTATTATTATTATTATTATTTTATTTATTTATTTATTTATTTATTTATAATACAGCCGAACCTTGTTAAAACGAACTGAAAGCGACCTTTAAAACCAAATCGTCTTGACCGATATTCGTCTTATCCGAAAAACAATGAACAACAAGCAATGGAAAGTGGATGGTAAATATTGTTCGCCTTAGCAGTAATTCGTTTGAAGCGCGTTCGAATAAACAAAGTTCTGTTGTATTTTTTTTTTTTTTTTTTTTCATATTTTAACTCATTATGCTATTACAAATAATTTTCTAAATTCCGCAGTTTATTTGCTTTCCACCAACATGCCCATAATTTTATAATTAAATTTAAACTCAAACATAGCCACAAAAATACAGAAAGATTTAATTCAAACATAACAGATTTATATTCAATTGAAAAGGGTTCTATACAGTTTACAGGAATGAATTGAATGTTCTGAATACTAAAACTTCCCAATAGTAAACTATTTATTCACAACATGCAATTATGCCATTACAATACAATTAAATGGCAATGCTTTATTCAATAGCTAGAATTCCATTAATTTATCCGAACTCGGGAAGCTGCAAGCAGGCATGCGTCCTTCGTAATCAGATGTCATGGAGAAAGCTGCGTATGTTGTTTTCCCTGCCATTAGACAATTACGACTAGAAAATTTTATTTCAAGGTACAAGGTAAGCGAACTGATTTTGAAAGAATAATTACTGTGCAAATGAAACAAAAGCTGTTCATGAAATCTTTTAATATCCCTTGTCACCTACTGAAGTCTTACATAGTAGCCGCCGCTTAATATGATCACGGTTAATGTTATCATTCGTTTAATGTTATCAGAATCACGAAGTCCTAGAAAACTTGTATAGTAAATAAAATAAGTCGGATATTGTAATCCGTATCTTACCGTTATCACTTTTTCATTAAATTTCAATTCCCCCCCCCCCCATTATTGTTCCCCAATCAACAGAAACACAAAAGCAAACCCTGACAAGTTGTTTTCGAGAAACCATGTTCCCTTCTTATCAGTAAAGCAGAAAATTTTTTATTCCTGTTCAGGTACACTAAAGACTTCACACTAAACGGTCAAACAATTTAGCTATGGAAAAAAAATCACAATGATTTAACTGTCAAGGAAAAACATGGCATTTTAAAACTATTTGACAGTTTGACCGTGATGATTAAAAGAAAAACTGCAGAACAATTAAACATTTCTGAACCGTTACTTTACAAGTTACCAAAAATTCGTGACGAGCTTGAAAACAAAGTAAAGCTAAATGAAAATTTAAACTATAAGAGAAACCGTGCAGAAAAAAAAAAAAAAAAGGTTGAATCTGCTTTGAAACTATTGCTTACGAATATCCCGGAAAAGGATGCGCAAGCAGAATATTTTGCTTTTAAAATGGGGCAATAAAGATTTTGAAGCATTGGACGAATGGTTTAATCGATGAAAGAAAAGAGCTATTCCATTCTGCTAATTTAGTAAATTCAGAATTAAAACTGCGATTACTTAATTTTAATTTGCAGTTCAAAAAATGAATGCTTCTTAATTGAAGAAAAATCCTCATTTTGCGTGTCCTGGATTCTTTTCAGTTATTGTTGTCAATCGATTATTGTAAACAAACTGTATTTGTCGCAAATTCATTACATTAAACGGCGACTACTGTATCAGCAATTTGTTTTCTAGATATTATCCAGTATATTTAGTACTAGAAAATTAGCGAACAAATTGAGTCGAAAGGAAATCTTCTTTTCTAATAGATTCGTGCATATTGTTGATTCACGAAAATAGCTAATGTTTTAAATACAGTGGAAACTCGAAATAATTGCATTTGCTACGTATACGGAAAGAAATGCAAGTACAGTCACATGCCCTCGCCTTCGCAATTATAAATGTTCAAACTCATCAAAAAAAAAAAAAAAAAAACTAAGGTAAGTGAACCTATTGTGAATACTGCACCAGAAGCGCAAAACGTCTTCAAAAAAATAAAGATATAGGGTTTCTTCCCCAACTAGGTGCTCCCATAAAAATCACCCCCTTTACTTTTATGGGGTCTTTTCGCTAGGGAAACAGCGTTGTAATCTTTATTTTTCGAAGACATTATCCGCTTCTGGTGCATATCCACAATGATAGGTGTATTTACCTTAAATGAGAGAAAGAAAATACAAATACGTCAATAAATAAATATTAATAAAAAAAAAAACAAATTACCAACTAAATTAGCCTAGATTTCAATCCAGAAATCCGACAGATTTAACTCAATAATGGTAAATGAATAAAAATGACTAAAAAATTCATAAGCAGCAAAATTAACCAAATAATTTTACACCATAGAAGTATACACAACATATTTAACATATAGATTCGGCATTTTTCATTTGTTTGTTTATGTGCAATTTCAGCATTCATCAATCTCATTAACTCAACTTAAATGTTACTTACACCGCAGAATTTCTTATCATGAGAAGTTAATATTGTGTGTATTTCTTTCTTTCTTTCTTTTTTCTTTCTTTTTCTTTCTCTCTCTCTCTCTCTCTCTCTTTTCTTTCTTTCTTTCTTTGATATTTAAGAATAAACATTTCAATAAAAGGGAAAAAGATCAGGATCGATATCAGGAATCATTTGAACTCTAAAAGAATTCCTTTTTTGCCTTTGCGTAGCTTTTTAATGCAACTATTTTTTAGACATCACGGAAGATTTATCTTTCATAATAAGGTTATTTTTATAGTAAGAAAAATTAATTAATACTTCGATATTGCAAAATGTCAAAACATTTTTAATGAAGCTATCATCTAAGTCTTCAATGTTCAGGTCGAAATTTTACTTTAACGAAAAACTGCATTCACGGACTTATCTTCATATAAAATTGGTTTTCAATTCCATAAAAAAACATTTTAAAAATAAAACATCAAGATTTATTTAATGGGTTTTCAAGTAAAATACATACTCAGTACCAGAGAAATGAGTTAAGTATTTGTATTCCAAGACATTTATAAGAAATGAACAAATGGGGGAAAAAAAATCTTGCTTTGAAAAATGGGGACGGGATGTAGCGTTTTTCTTTAGAATTGAACGTAAAATATTTTTTTTGGAATCACAATTCGGAATTCAGAATAGCAGATTTATACATTAAAAAGAGTCACAATAAAAACGGTACTTAGGGACACGCATTTTAATTTTTCAAAAAGAAAAGAAAAAAACAAGTCCTTGTTTCACTTTTAATCAGAACTAATATCGGTTTCAATTCATCATCGAAATCAGTTTCAGCACTGATTCTAACAAAATTAGATTAGTTTCCCCATAAAAGAGCAACAGTAATTATATTTTTTAGTTTTACACATAATCTTAAGTTATGTTAAATTAAAAAAGTTTCATCCAAAAAGAAAAAAAAAACTATACTCCCCCCCCCCCCTTTTATATTTAACTAAATCTCTTTAATCTTTCTACTTTCACATATTAAGTATCAGTTAATTAACTGGTTGCCAAAAATGAAAATATTTATGCATTTCCAAACATTATCATCAAATCCTTATTAATAATTATTTATGAGCGGATTAATATGCATCGTTTATGCACAAAAATTTGAGCTTTATTTTTGAGTTTAACTGATAAATATGGAACTGATACTTTTCAAAATGCTAATAGTTTTAAAAATATTTAAAAAAAAAAAACAGTGATGCTGATACTTTTTATACTTTGTTTTTGTTTTTTTAATAACTGAATGAGCACATTGTATTTTAAAACAATATTAAAGAAGTGGTCAAAAACCTTTTTACTGTACGTGATATTTATATCAAAAATACTTCAAATTTAAATTTAAGCATAGGAATAGGCAAACGGTAAATATGTACAAGTTGTTTTAATTGCAATGAATTTAAGTGATGCTCACGAATAGAACAAACAATTTTTAAACTAGTACATAAGCACTAATACAACAGAAAACTGGTCCTCAAACTGAACCATTTACAACGTTCATGATCGCAAAAACAGATCCTTCACAATAATCTCTTGTTACGGGAAAAAATAAAAAAACAGGGATTGAAAAACGAACCCGTCACAAAAATTAAGAGATTACAATTTCATGTGAAATAAAGAGTACATAAAAAATTCGCAATCTTAACAAATTATAACCCTTCATAAATATAAAACATCTTTTCAGGTGCTTAAAGTCTCTTATTGCATCATTTTTATATTTTGACTTCACTCTTGCCCCCAGAGTTTCTTAAATTGTGTTCCGCGGAACCCCAGGGTTCCACGAAGCTCCCTCAGGGGTTCCATGAGACTTGCATGCTTTTTTTTCCAAACATTTTTCAAATTTGTCACTTAAAAACCGATAAAAACGACGCTTTTTTAAAATTAAAAAAATATTTACTTTTACTTTCGTACTAATCTGAGCATTAATACCCATCAGGGTAAGCAACTATAGGAATAATTTTAGTTGTCGCCTAAAAAAATGCAAATACTTTCGGCCTATAAAATAGCCTGATGTTGTGCCTTTAAGATTTCAATATCTCCTTCTCACTTTTAAGCGCCCCAATTTCGAAAACATTTCGGAACAAGCTATTGACCCCCTTATATCACCAAAGCGAGTTCAAAAGTGACTTCAATGCTGGAAAGCTTTCGGGAAGGTACCCCAAATTCCCTTTCCTGTAACATTACCAAATATTGCCTAAAATTACGATTTTTGACGTCAATTTCAAATGTTCTACTCATAATATTAGTTACTCTCCCAGTCCGCTAGCAGCAGTTGAAGGGACAATTCCAACATTTAACGAGTGAAGATAAGTTTAAGGAGCAATACTGGTCAAGAGCGCCTAAATGGTCTATTTCTGTATGATGTCAACACACAGCGGCACCAAAGTCCCTAATTTATAAATAACTAAAAAATTGTTTGAAAATAAGAGACATTTAATTTTTAAGGTTTAAAAACTTTTTCTTTAGAAATTTTAGTGAATTATCAACACTGTTGTAGGAAAAAAACACATCACTATTTATTTTCCTAATTAATAAAATATTTTAACCACATAACTCGTGCATAAATTCTGAGGTTATTCATCCCTTTTAAAAATACTCAGAATCACAAGCAGGAGTGTGTTGGTATTTTTACAATAACAAATAATAATTATCAGTTAGCAATAATTAGCATTATCTATAATGAAGTCCATTTAATTAGTGATTTAATGTCAAATAGTTAATGTGACAGTCTCTTTGACGTAAGAAACTGGGCTCCCTTTTAAATAGAACCCTGGCTACGCCACTGCAAACTATTAGCGAAAAACTAAGGGTTCCGCGAAAAAAGGAAGCATTTAAAAGGATTCCACAAACCAAAGATTTAAAATAAAAAAAAAAAAAGCTGCTCTAGCCTATTATTTTTAGCAAGCCTTTTATGTTAATTCATCCATCATTATCTGGGGGGAGAGTTTTACAAAGCTAAATATATTTCCACAAAAAAAATGAAAAATTCACAGAAAACGCTCACAAAAAAAAAAAAAAGAACTCTCAAAAAAAGCCTTGGACTAGACTCCAGCTAACATTTTAATAACGTTTGTAAATAAAACTCAGGTCTTTTTCTGACGGCTAGTAAATGTGTAGTAGACGGCTAGTAAATGTTCCGTTTCTTTTATACCAATGTAGTATTGGTATAAAAGAAACGGGAATTCTTTCTTCGGGGTCTTTTCAGAAAAGACATGTTCAACTGCAGGAAGCTTACAATGCTTCACACCAAACGAAATCACAAAAGAAAGCGATGAATCAAAATCCTATTTCCAGTAGCAATTCATTGCATTTAATGGAATTAGCTACAATGCTTTCGGAGTTATCAAAACCTCCCTATATTCGTCATGGCTACATCTCAATTAATTGGGTAGTGGGCAGGGGTCAAGTTGGCTTGCCCTCAACTCGCTGTTTCTCCAACAGGGAAGAAGATTGAAGTTGCTTCTGCTATAGACTGAGATCAATGTCGATTAACGATTCGATACCATACTGAAAAGGGCAGGGGGAGAATCATCGATTTATCACGTAGAATCGATAAGATCACGGCTAAATAGAGCGTGGATTACAGATTACTCTACAAATGTTTAGACAATGTAACATGAAAAAAGTTTAGACTTATCAGCACTTATGTGAAAGAACATAATTAAGGGTCGTTCAGGACGGTTTTTTTTTTTTTTTTTTTTCTGACGTACTTGCTACATATTCGAAAATAGAGATTAATATTTTCAAAAATTTGGAATTATCTTTATGAAAATAATTGATAAATGAAACTATCATAAAAACATTAATGAAGGTTTAAAATAAGTCCATGACGTATGTGAAAGTGAATTAATGAAGATTTTTAAGCACTTGAGGAGATCGCTCTAAAGCTAATGCCATGCATGTCAATATTTTTGTGAAAGGTCCGTTCTGTGATTTTTGCGTGCGAGCATACGGTCCCTATTTTGTGAAAACGTTTAACTCGAGACTCAGAAATAGCTCAGTTGGAATCATATGTTCTGATCGTGTGCATACAGTAACGATAATGAAAACTCTTAGAGAATAAGTTAATAAAATAAAAATTTATGATACTATATTTAAAAAAATCAAACTGACGGAGTAAGTAATGAACCTACTATAAATTACAGGGTTTTTTTTTTTTTTTTTTTTTTTTTCAGTAGTTCAATGTATCGTTGTACAATTAACAGCTTTTACCTAAAATATTTCAGAATGTAAAATATAAACAGATTAGCTGTCAAAAATAACGTGCAAAAGCTTTACAAAATGACACATGCAAGAGCTGGAACTTAAAGCTTAAAATTATGGCTTGCAGCAATTACTTTTTGGGAATTATTGAAACTCGGGGGGGGGGGCGACTTTAAAATAAAAATCATTAACGTTTAAAAAGAATATTTTAAACGAACAAAAATTCGTTTTCACTCGACAAAACCTTTGAAGAACGAACGAATGATGGAAAATTTCTATATTGGCAATTCTAATATTTTGCATCATCCAATAAGATAATATTGCAATTTGGCATGCACAATTTAACAGATTATGTTGTGCTTCTATTTTAAAACGAAACTGGAGTCTAAGCCGTGGACATGGGAAAACAGGTTTCATATGTCTATGATCTTAGCTTACAACGCTTAGAATTGTTCTAACCGTGGACAGAAGCGTAAACAGAAGGGGAAATGAGAGATATATCCCCCACCGTAAACCAGAACTTTTCCTTTTTTGATCAAAGAATAGGAGTTATACTAGCCATATCCAGCTCTGAAATTTAGCCGTATCCCCCACTTATTTATTTATTTATTTATTTATTTATTTATTTATTTTCCTGGCTACGTCACTGACTTTGGAATTCAAAATGCATCATCAACGCTAATTTTATAAATTATTTTTAATAGATTACGGGATTTTCCATATAAATCAGATGAAAATTAAATTTTCCTTTCAAAATAACAGATAGAAGAATATTTCAAAAATAAGCAAAATGCGTCAAATTATGGTAGATTTATGATATTTTATAATCCCCCACTTGGACCATTAAAAAATCCTGAATTCAAATTCCGCCACCAGGGCAAATGAGCAGGAGAATGCAGAATGCTTTTTCTATGAAACTTAATACGATGAATTTTAAAATAAAGTGATGCAGGAGAGGGAGGGTTCGGATTTTCAGGCTGTCAAGAGAGCAGTAACGAGGTGTTGTGAAACAGGGTCCTGTCAATGCAAAGAAAGGCGAACCTCTCGCTCGATGCCAGAAATGATGCCATTAAAAAAATAAGTGGCACGATTCGTCAAAATAACAACGGCATTGATCAGCACTTTAGGAGAAGGGTTGGATTTGAAGGGGAGGTTGTTACTTTTGAAAGCACGTGAACATTTTGTTCGGAAGCAATGTTTGTTTTTTGACTTAGATACTTCCCAGGTGTATTTTCCACAGCACAGATCTGTTTTTTTTTTTTTTTTACGTATGAAAAAGCATACACCAAAATAAAATAATTCCTTTATAAAGAGGTTGTTCATATAAATGCAATGCTCAATAACATATTGAGACAAATTCGATAAGGGGTGCACCAAAAACTGTGTTTTGCCGAATGCTGAATACCTAACATTCGGTTTAAAATTTCTACTTAAATACTTGCATTTTTATTTTATGCAAATTTAAAATACAAAATGTTTATCTATTTTGTGTCTTTTGTCAATAGTTAATACTTCATATAGTGCAAAACTTCATGAATTTAAATTCTGCAATATTTAATGACCAAGTGTTTTCTTTACATTTATTAATCACATTATAATTGCGAAATGATGATAGTCGTTTTTTAGCAGCATATTTTCTTTAAAGTTGCTTCACTTTGCATATAAATGAACACTTAATATTATGAAGGAGTTATTTATCTATTTATTTATTTTTTTATTTTATTTATTATTTTTTTTTTTTTTGGCTACTCTTTCATACTGAAATGAGTAAGTAAAAGTAAAGTTAATTGTAAGGTGTTACAAGACACTATAAAAAAACTAAAAAGCAACTAAATTGAAATTTAACATCCGAGTATTTTCACTTAATAAAAATTAGTACTTTAAATGAAATAATATTAATTGTACCACTAGCGTAGCCAGAAATACCTTCTAGAGGGGGGGGGTGATGAAAAATATCTTCTGGTGAGGGTATTTTGATCAAAAATACTTTCTGGAGGAAGTTTTTGATCAAAAATACCTTCGGAAAGGATTTTTTGATCAAAGCAGCTCTTTCATATGCATAAACTACAGTATTAGAATTTGCATTTGTGTTTAAAATCAATGGCTCTGGGGGGTGTTTTCACTCCCTCCCCCCCCTCTCCCCCCTCCTTCGCTGCACCACTGAGTTGTACTATGATCCAATACTATAACCTTCATTCATTGCACAGGAAAATATGTTTTTAACAATTGTCGAAAATTTAAATTTGTTTACGAGTCGGTTGCCGAGTGTGAAAGTATTCAGCAACCGAATACTTTCACATTCGGCGAATTCCAATATTCCGAAAGTGAAAAAGGTTAAGCCTATATTCTTCTGAACTTTTCATATTCGGTTCAACCGAATATGGAAGTATTCGGCAGAACCGAATGTTTGGTTTATCTGCCGAATAGACAGTATACCGAACTAGGATTCATCCCTTAGTTCAATAAATTATCAAAAAGGGAAATTTGAAGATTTGGAGCGAATTCCGTACACATTATGAACAATCTTAACTAAAGTGCTAAAATAACTTTTCTTCGCAAATTTACTGCGCACAAAAAAGTCTGAGAACTGTTGAGCGGAAATTTAAGTAACAGCTTTCAAACAAAAATAAACAACGAATCAACAATAATGAGGTTGCTTCCTTCAGTCAAAAGTACTACTTTTAATCACTGAAATTGATAGAACAAGAAGAAAAAAAAATAATAATAACATGGAGCCAGAAAAAAACTTTTGCTTTCCCAACAGTTACTTTTCATTTCATTTCTTAAATGTCCGATTTTGGAAATAAGGTGAGGTCTTTATGGCGTCACAAGTGATGTACTTTGGCGTGCTACTCCATGGCTGCGCTAAATGTTTACACTTTGCCGTCAACCCGCATTGCCAGGTTATGATAATTTGTGCTGTGTGCTAATGGCATTTCATCACTTGTGATGTCATGTGCAGAAGCGTAAAAAATGAGTTTCAATCCGCGCACAGATTAAAATAATGGGGTCGTTTCCAAAATTTCAAAAGTATTTTTTTCTAAAAGAGCATGCTCAAAAACATAGGATCTGACCATTTTTTAAATAATTTGTTTTTGTTTAATATTTTTAAAAAATTACTTAAATCGGTGCGCTTTTATCGTTTACGCTTCTGTCGATGACATCGCAAATGATCAAACGCCATTCAGTGTTGCCATTCACAGAACAAAATATTTAATTCGCATCTTTAATCACGTGTATTGGCAACGATATGGTTGATAGCAAGCGTAGAGCGCAATTTTAATTCTCTTCTTGATTATCATAACGTGGAAACGCGATAGAAAGATGCGCCAAAGAGCATCGTTTGTGACGTCATCAAGACCACGCCTTGTTTGAAAAATCGGATATTTAAAAAATAATAATTATTAAAAAATAACTGTTGGGATAGGTTTTTGGGTCCACGTTTTTTATTTATTTATTTATTTATTTATTTTGCTGATTCTATCAATTTTAGTGACAAAAAGTTATTTTTGACTGAAGGAAACAACCCCACTGTAAAAAAAATATTAAACTTCGTCAAATCATTTAAAAAATGGTTAAATCCTATGCTTTTAAGCATGCTCTTTCAGAAAAAAATTATTTTTAAAATTTCAGAAACAACCACATTCTCCACTTGTTATGAATTAATAAAACAGCTAATTTAAATCATGGTAAGTTAAACGGGATACTTCATTCCCTTTCCAAAAAGGGATGAGGAAAAGAAACTGCGAGGTCAAAAAATCAATTGAAAGAATCAAGTTGAATCCTTATGACTGGAACTATGGCCAATCAAATCTCGACTGAATCCTTCCAAATGTCCTCCTCTGGTCCGCAACGACATTCTACGCGGCAGCTAATGCCCCAACACCGCCGGAAAATTAAATAATTGAGCTCAAGTGACAAATGAGAGGGGTGCTGGCTAAACCAAAAATCCTCGAGGGGCCACTTTGTGGGAGCCCATTTCAGATTCAGCTGAAGCTACCAGAAATGGAAACAGGGTTGAAAGAAGTGTCATAGCGAATTCCTAGAAAGAAAAACGTTCTGGACAGAAATAGAGTTGGTAGTAAAAGTATTTCACAGAGGAGGGGTTTTTCTTTTTTATTTTGCTTAAAACAAACACGAAAATTGTGAGCAAGAAGACCGTCATGCCATTTAAAGTTGACATTTTTCAAAGAATTACGTCGGGTAGGAACATTTGTTAGGACACTTTCGGCCTTTTTTTTACCCTTAGAGCTTAAGTAAACTTATGTTATGTCATTCATGTGCGGGAGAGTTTGGAAGAAAACACATTTCACGCACATCCAAAAATAAATGCGCTGTGAGAGCATTTCATACAAGATCCTCTAAACTTTTAGCAAAAGCAATGGGTAGACGCAGGAAATAATAACACGGCAACATCTTAAATCATTCGAACGAAACTTTTTTCCCCCTCACATCAGTCTCTAAGAAGGGTCAATCGGCTTTTTGCATACGGCCTCGCTGATTTTTTGGTATTTTTGGTTGGGTGAATTCAAAACAAATAAAATTCAATAGAGAACACATATTTTGTGGTTTTTGACAAAATGATTGAAGTTTTCATGCCAACTACTTGAATCTGATGCCCCTCTATAATCACTTTAACACCTGTGCAAACGAAAAACTCTTTTTTAAAATTGACCTCAGAGCTGAAAATTCGAAAATTTGAAAAATTAGATAGCACTTACAAAAAGTGTTCCTTTTTTTTTTTTTTCGGTGTGACAAATTCTGACGCTTTTCATTCATTGGTCAGGTTTTATTCCCGATTCTATTTTAATGTCAAAACTATAGATATTTTAAAAGTATTTAATTACCTGAATGGATCTTAACCTTTTGAGAGAGGTTTAAAGCTGAATTTATCAATTTACTCGGCACGAGCATGCCCACACCTTACAACTAATGAGAAGAGACATTAGGCCCTTTTTAGAAATTAAGGACTAGATTAAGTACTTTTTAGAAATCTATTTACAAACCTTCTGTCACCAAATTTAAGGAATCTTAGGCAAAATCTAAGGGATATTTTGGGAGACCACTGTGAACCACCCTAACCTCCCATCAGCGTGCAGCTAGATGCAAGAGGTGTTAACCGATACCAAAAGGGATAGTAATGATTGAGGAAACAATAGACCTTGGTTCACTTGTAAAGAAATTCTTTCAATATAAATAACAAGCAATACTGTAAAAATAATAGATGTGAATTAAAAATAGCAAAGCTACTGTGGTACGCTGATATCATTGATGGAGGGGAAAAAACCCCAACGGCACGACAGCCCATGAGGGCCAAGGCCTACTGTGCTCATCTCAGTTTTTTTTTTTTTTTTTTTGACCAAGGGCTCTGGTTAGGTGATCTGCCGAAGCGGAATCCTCAGGGTTTAGTTCGCAAGCACGCTTGACACTCATTTTATCGACCCACTGAAGGCATGAACGGCTAAGTTGACCCGAGAATTGAACCCGGGTCTTCGGCGTGGAAGCGCTACCACTAAGCCACCGAGCTTTGGTGTCATTGAGGAATTGCTACTTAATTTGCAGCTAAAAATTTCCAATTACAAACCGATCTTTATAACATAAAACTCAAAATATAACTAATATAATGCTGCCTTGTACCTAAACTCAGTTTAAATTACTGCACCAGAGTGTCTGTGGTAGTCAGGGCTCAATTTCTTACAAAAGACGTGTGGCAGCCCTTGACTCTTCAGATCTCATTTTGATGCCGAAATAATCTAAACTCCTATCAAATGTGTAAAAATTCATCTACATTTGAAAAGAAGTGCAAGAGTCAAGCTCTCATGAGATTAAAGGCAAATTAAGCTCCCGTTCTAGTTCCATATGGATCGCTTGGACACAAATGATTTTTTGAATCTTTTTCATGACACCAATCCCAACTGTCTAAAGAACCGCACAAACAATTTTTTACGAAATCTTATAGCTGTCATGGTATTCAACTAAAATGATGTCTCGCGAATAAACTATATCAAGTGTCAGAACTATATGCCGTAAATTAGTAACTTAAACATGTTTCTTTCCTTAAAACTGCTCGAAATACGACAATTAATAACTTTCGAAGATATTAAATCCAGTAAAAGAGTTAAGCTTAATCAACGTAACGAATGCAAATTCGGTTCCTTTATGTATCACATGCGTGCAAGCGAATTGCCATATCAGTTACAACAAAGTCATTTAGATTACACATTCTATATTCCAAAGCTACTTATTATGACGAGGAGGCATACGGTGTTCCAAGCAATGGTGGACATTTCCCGCTGGAAGTAAGTCACCGGTTTCATTACCGCTCATAGAAAATTCTCGAACAAAGCAAGCAGCCTCACATCAATTTGAATATGAAAGTGATTTATCCCAGTCATGGAGTATTACACCAGATTCATTATTTTGAGACTCCCAGTAATTTATTTAAAACGCTTTCTTGAAGGTTAATGCGTAAAGTGAATGGAACAAGCCTTTGCTATTCAATGAAAAAAGGAAACGCAAGACGTTCTAAATGTTCTACAGAAAAAAAAAAGGCGGATGAAAGTAGGAGTTACATTTTGACTTATAAACGATTGAAATTTTTTACGTTGAAATTTCAATCACGATGTTGTTGAAAATGTGTTTAACAGAAAACATCGATATTAATACATATATAGGCTATAGAGATTGAAACAGACATTTCTTTTTCATAGGTATACTATTGTCTATTTTCCTTTCAGCAGTTGATAGTTTAATGGTTAACTAGGCAAGCGAAAAAAAAAACTTCCAAAAGTAAAGTTGTATTCTTTATTCCACTAGTTTGATGTTTCACGCCATGTTTCAAACCTGATTCAGATAAACGTCTCTTGCAATTAATTGCAAAGATAAAGTAACATTTTCACATTTTTAACCTCCGATGCAAAAATAGTAGAGTTATAAATATAAGGTGTGCATCAGTGTTGGGCATCAACTAAAAAAATCAACTAAATTTGTAATTGATTGATTAGTTGACTAAAGTAATCTGACTCCCATTTAGTTCAGACTAATATTTTAAAAATTTAATTCAATTGCAGACGAAGATTAACGTTAGTCTAAACTAACTCGTTAGTTGATTAAAAAACTAATTTAGTTCAGATTGATTTAGTTCAGATTAAATTATTCAAATTGAATTTAGTCAGATTAAAAGTAATCAAATTGATTTGATTACATTTTTAATTCAGATTAAATTCGTAAAATATGAATGTCACATGAACAGAGGCACATTTGTATTTCTACGTGTATGTACATATTTATGCAAGCATACACGAGTTAATACGTGTATATACGACTATGTGCGTGACAATAACGTATATAAACGTGTTATCCCGCGTATATTCGTGTACGGAGGTATATTTGAATTTTTAAGTGAAAATACATATTTATGTGTGCATATACGAGTAAATACGTGTATATACGAGTATGTACGTGTATACAAGAGAATATGCATATGGATGCGCGTTACCCCGAGTATACTCGTGTACAGAGGTAAATTTGCTTTTAATTGTGTATACACATACTTATGCATGCACACAAGCGAAAATACGTTTATATACGTGTATACATGAGAATATGCGTATAGATATGTGTTACCCCGGGTATACTCGTGTAAAGAGGTACATTTGTATTTCGACGTGTATATACATATTCAAGCATGCATATACGAGAAAGTACGTGTGCATACAAGTATGTTCGTGTACACACGAGAATATGCGTATAGATATGTGTTACCCCGAGTATACTCGCGTAAAAAGCTACATTTGTATTTGTACGTGTATATAGATATTTATGCGTGCATAAACGAGAAGGTACGTGTACATAAAAGAATGTTCATGTACACACGAGAATATATGTAAACATACGTGTTACCCCGAATATATACTCGTGCACGGAGGTAAATTTCTATTTAAACGTGTATGTACACATTGATGCATGCATATACGAGAAAATACGTGTATATACGAGTAAGTAAGTGTAAACACGACAATAGGTATATAGATACTTGTTTAACCCGAGTATACTCGTGTACGATGGCACATTTGTATTTCTACGTGTATATGCATATTTATGCGTTTATAAACGAGTAAATACATGTATATACGAGTATGTACGTGTACACATGAGAATATGCGTATAGATACGTTACCCCGAGTATACTCGTGTAAAGAGGTACATATGTACCTCTTTACACGAGTATACTCGGGGTAACACGTATCTATACGCATATTCTCATGTGTAGACGTACATACACGTATTTTCGCTTGTGTGCACGCATAAGTATGTATATACACAATTAAAAGCAAATTTACCTCTGTACACGAGTATACTCGGGGTAACTCGTATTTATACGCATACTATCCTGTGTACTCGTACATAATCGTATATATGTATTTACTCGTTTATAAACGCTTAGATATGCATACACACATAGAAATACCAATGTGCCTTCGTACACGAGTATACTCGGGTTAAACACTTATTTGTCGTGTGTACACGTACTTATTCATATATACACATATTTTCTCTTATATGCATGCATCTGTATGAATATACACGTTTAAATAGAAATTTACCTCTGTACACGAGTATACTCGGGGTAACACGTATGTTTACATATATTCTCGTGTGTACATGAACATACTTGTATATACACGTACCTTCTCATATATGCACGCACAAATACGTATATACACGTACAAATACAAATAAACCTCTTTACACGAGTATACTCGGGGTAACAAATATCTATACGCATATTCTCGTGTGTACACGAACATATTTGTATATACACGTACTTTCTCGTATATGCACGCTTGAATGTGTATATGCACGTCGAAATACAAATGTTCCTCTTTACACGATTAGACTCGGGGTAAAACTTATCTATACGCATATTCTCATGTGTACACGTATATGCACGTATTTTCGCTTGTGTGCACGCATAAGTATGTGTTTTCACAATTAAAAGCAAATTTACCTCTGTACACGAGTATACTCGGGATAACACATATCCATATGCATATTCTCTTGTGTACACGTACATACTCGTATATACTCATATTTACTCGTGTATGCACACATAAATATGTATATTCACTTAAAAATTCAAATATACCTCCGTACACGAACATACGCGGGATAACACGTTTATATACATATATTTACGCACATAGTCGTATATACACGTATTAACTCGTGTATGCTTGCGTAAATATATACATACATGTAGAAATACAAATGTGTCTCTGTTCATGTGACATTTATATTTTACGAATTTAATCTGAATTAAAAATGTAATCAAATCAATTTGATTACTTTTAATCTGATTACTTTTAATCTGACTAAATTCAATTTGGTTAATTTAATCTGAACTAAATCAATCTGAACTAAATTAGTTTTTTTAGTTAACTAACGAGTCAGTTTAAACTAACGTTAATCTTCGTCTGCAATTGAATTAAATTTTTAAAATATTAGTCTGAACTAAATGGGAGTCAGATTACTTTAGTCGATTGAAGATTTAGTTGATTAATGCCCAACACTGGTGTGCATCTTATATCTTTCTACGGTATTGTAGCTCTTAAACGGATGAACATGTTTTGACTTAGCTTTTTTATTTAAAAGGTAACTTGGGCGAGAATGTTCAAAGCTGTAATCCATTTGAGTCGAGGGGGGGGGGATACATGCGGAATCGAAAGCTGGCGCATTAACTCACCGGAAGTTGCTTTTTTTTTTACACACCATGGCGCAATACATGCAATTTAGTGCAACTGGAACAGAAAGTTCCCCCCTCAATTTCAAGAATAGAAAAGGAGTACACACTTTTCTGGAAATTATTATGATTTGTGATTTTCCCCTGACCATTTCAACCTTATTAAATAAAACTTTGATCACGGTTCGTCAAGCTTTGTTCCTATGATTTAATACCTATGATTTAATTCAAACAAGAATAATTAATGTTTTTGTTTAATCAGGTCTTAAGCATTAATGTATGTATTGATTCTAAAAATAAAAATATTTAGAAGAGATATTAAAGTATAGACATGCGATACTCAGGGACTGGATATTGTCAAAATTGCTATCTGGGGGCGAAAAAGATTCGAAAAAGCTGGTCTCGAAAATTCGTCAAAACTCCACAGTCGAGCGCAGCGACCGTTGTACTATTTTGTTTACAAATCATTTTAGCTTTACATTTCTCTAACACGTATCACAACTCAATGCATGCATTATTTTTAGAGTTTAGGTGAATATTTTTTTAAAAAATCAGAAATTTTACTAATAAATTAAAATTAACACTAAATCCACAGAAATATGAAAAAATGCGGAAGAATATATGAATGGTTATCATTTCGGCTTTTGTAAAAGACTTCGTAAAAAGAATTGAGAAACGCACGCTTAAAACAAAGTTTATGGGAAAAAACACCCACATACTCGCAGAATATTTCTTATCTGTCTATTCCGAGGAAAAAATAGCTTTAGAAGCATTTTTTTTACTTTTTTTATTTATCCTATTTAATCGAACATCAAAGCTACATTCCCTCTTTGGAAGTCGGAGGGTGAAAACGGTAGGAGAACTGGCAAAGATGCTTTATTTAAACAGAGACCGAATCTAGAGTTTGATTTATAATATTTTTATTTTCAATTTCAAATGGTAAATATAAACAAGAAGACGTGATATCTTTTCCACATAAAATACAAATTCTTTTTTTCGACGTTCCTTTCAAATTTTTCATGGAAGGAAAGTTTACTTTTTTTTTTTAAATTTTAAAGGGGGTTCCATAAAGAATTGGGTTTAAAAAAAAGAAAGAAAACTAAGTGCATTTTATAAAAGAATATTAATTAACACACAACACTTATTTTCAATAACGTTATAAATTTTCAATTTTGCTCCTTTCGAAAAATACACGTTCTGTTTTATATTTTTTTCATCCTCAAATGGAAAAAACATGTATGTTCGTATTTGCTTGAAACGATTAAACACAATGGAAATATATTGACCGCCGTGTAATTAATACATTTTAGTAAATTCCAGAAATTCCAGCTTATCCAACGACAACAAATGATAAAATTACATTATAAAAATCCCCCCTCCCTTAACTATTCCATATCAGGGTTCGTTGATTTAAATCAACTTAATTAAAATCATGATTTAACGCAAGAATTTTTTGAAAAAAGTCATTGATTTAAATCAATTGATTTGAATCAAATGATTTTTTTAACAAAATAATTAATTAAAATCAGTTGATTTCATTATTTTAAATTCATTTTGCATTTATTGCTCTGAATTTAACTACACTGCATTGTACTATCTTAACTTCAACATTCAAAACTACATAAATCCCTCCTGTGTATGCAACAGATTTTCACTCTTGCAATATTGCTTTTACTCCAAAATTCCAGTTTAGAACAAAACTAAAATTTGCAGTTTTTCTTTTTCACCATGACTAACGTAGTTAAGAAAAGTACTAGTGCAACATATTTTACACTAAAAACGTACACGATGATAGAAACCTTATTGTTAAGCAAAGCCTAAAACAAAATCACATCTTATTCATGCATAATAACGTATTTATAAATCTTAAAAATTTATTGAATAGTTAGAGAACTGATCTCAATTTTAAAAGTAAGCTAAATGGATTCATCTATTGTATGAAATATATTATACATATAAATGTAAAGTAATTAATATCTATAAATTTTTAACATTTAAAAGAAAATCAAAAAATCCTGTTTAAATTTAAAAATTCGACTTCTTATGTATTTTTAAAAAATCAAAAAAATCACGAACCCTGTTCCATGTTAATACTTATTGCTGAGTCTCACAGACTTTTTTTTTCTTTCCAAACCTAACGAGCACTTAATTATGGTGTAGGAGGGATTATAGTTCTGAACCGCAGAAGATGATATTTAATGACTTGAAGCAGTGGAGGAAATCTTTTTCAGTGATCTTTCACTCAGCGTTGATGGATTATGATTTTTCAAGTTTAAGACAAAATGTCAATTTCAACAGCTTATCTAAAGCGTATCTAATTAATAGATTAATAGTCAATTTAAAATATTCTGAGTCGAATATTTTTTTAATTAAGGAAAGATGAAAAAGCAATTTTTACGTGATCATGAACTAAGTTACTAAGAGATTCCTCTAACTGAGCTTAGAGAGAGAGAGAGCCTGGGGAAGTCGAGGAGGACAGATGAAGAGAAAGCCTATATTGTTTCATTTTAAATCAAGGGTCTCTCTCTACCTTCTATTTTCCTCGGTGTATTTTTAATTTGATTAACTCTTATGTTGTACCTGCAAAAGTACCCACCTTTTATTCCTTAACTACACCGCTGAGAGACTGGCCACGTAGAACAACATGTTTTAGGAGGGGGGGAGTAGGTTAGATCAAAAAAACTTTTTTTTTTTGGCTAGAAACCAGGACACCCCCCCCCCCCCGTTTTTTTTTAGACTTACAAAAAATATTACGCTGTAAAAGAAACATTTAATTTCCCCAAGCTGTTTTTTTGTAAATGATTATTTTATTGCAATGTATATGCATATTACTAGTGTATATTATAATATGTAGCATTGTTTTTTTCAGTTCAATGTATTTTTTTAACCCTCCTCTCCATGCTTATGAAGTTTGGGGGAGGGGGGCTGAGCACCCTGTTTCAGTTGAAATAGGAAGCTAACATTCTTCCAGCATATTGTTATCCACAAGTCTAAGAATATTGAGGGATGTCCCGTTATCTGGAGAAACTTCTTTTTTACATATATTTTTGAAGCACCGTAAGGGGGAGGGATGTTCATATGATTTTTTTCCGAATTAAAAGCCGAAAAGCACAATTTAAATCCTTTGCATGTGTTCATTCATATGATTTTGTTACTTCATGGGGGGGAGGTATTACCAACGATGTACTACCCTCTATCCCCGTCGGTTACGCCACTGTTGAGAAATTGAGTTGTACAAATAAAGAATCTTCGATTTTCTCTGTAAGAAAGTTTAGCCGTTCTTGTAAAAAGAGTGAGAGATATAAAATATAAAATAAATAAAAAGCGATAGCGTGAGTATATAATCTGAAGTAAGCAAAAAGCTCAAAAAGTCATGCTGGATGAAATGTGAAATACAATCCAAGAACTTGTAAAAAGAAACTGTAAAAAGAAAAAAAAACTTACAAATGTAATCTAAATTAAACAAAAAGATAAGTGTACTGGTAAAGTGTACTTAAACTTAACTAAAATAGAGTACTGTTTATAATTTGAAATAAGCAAAAGCGTATTTAACCGTAACCTTAAGTGTACTTAAACGTAACTTAAAAAGTGGTCATCACTTGAAATACGCAAAACGCTTTGCAGTTCGGAAACTTACGCCATCAATACACGAGCTCCCCAGTATTTTTCAACAACGCAACTATGGAGCACATTCAACTCGATTGTGTTCGATTCGATCAAATTCTATCTACCAGCAGCGTAGAGAGAAATTTCCTTCTGGTGGGGCAAAGGAAATTTCTGGCTACACAATTGTTGGATACAATTGATTGTATTCGATTCGATCGAATTCTGTTAGAGTTGAATATACTTTTGAAACCACTCAGTGCAGACAAAACGTTCGTCCATGGCTGTCATCGGGCAGGAGGATAGCTAATATAATCCAGGGTACAACTCGATGACGCCCACTATGTTACACCCCTTAATCCACACATGGAAAAAACACATCGTTTGTTTTTATCTACGTTAGGCGCTATCCATAAATGATGTAACGTTTTAAGGATGGAAGAGGGGTCCTGAAACTGTGAGTTTGTGACATGGGGGAGGTAGAGGAAGTGTGACATCAAGCCTTTTTTCTTTAGAATAGGTTTATAAAAAGTAGCTTGACGCGTGACAAAAATTGGAAGGGGTATGGTGAAGTGTGACGCTTTGGGACAAAGGAAAAAAGGGGGGGGGGATCAAAAATGTTGAAAAAGTGCGACATCATTTGTGGATAGCCGCTTTCCAGATACCATACCGTAAACTACTTCATTGCAGGCATATACGCAAGGAATAAGTTTTCAATATAGCTGCAATATGTATTATAAATTTTGTTCGGTTTAAAGAAAAAAAATAGCGAATACATTTTTCAATCTATACTAAAGGAAAAAAACACGAGCTCTAGGGAATCTCATTTGTTGTGTCTCTAGAGAGGACGGGAAATGTGTGCCGCACTGCAATTTCCGGAAGCAGGATTATTGATTGGTGTGCCTGTCCAAAATCACATTTCTTCAAACTTCATTTGTGAAATTGTGTTTAAAGCTCATCCCGAAACAGTAGATTGTTAAGCGATACGCTTCAATAAATTTTCTTTCAGGAAACTCGAATAAATTTATGGAATTGAAAAAAGAAGCTTTTTATCAAAACTATAAATAAAGAAGATTCTCCAAGTCCCGAAAATCGTAAAACATTTCAAGCCACGCCACTACTTCGACATGCCGAAGTATCGAGGATTCCGACTTATTGACTTCATGTTGTGCTCGAATTCGTAAAATTCTTATATTAATTAAATATTGAGAAAAAAATGCATCTTAATGGTCTGCGGCACGGCTTTTTAGACGCTGTTAAATAATTTACTTGATTTCAGCAAAGAATATTCTACTCAAGATATATCTTAACGACTTTTTTTTCATTAAAAAAAACGCTAAAGGTGATTTAAAATCAAATTTAAAAAAAAAATCAGTAATTTTGGAAAAAAAACAAAAAATTATTGGCACTTAAAAAAAGTATATCTTGCATTGCCTAAATTAGTTTATTACATGAATTTTATGCGCTAACTTCTTTCCACTCAAATATTTTATCCTTGTTTTAAGATTTCATAATAAAAACTTCTCTTTTTCCGGTGAAAATGCTATGAATTTGACAAAACTAATCTTTTATCCAAAACATTGAAAATAAACAAATGAAACAATCCGAGCAAAATATGCAGACAACTTTTTTTTAAAAAAACTCGAGTTTTCTGAAATGAAATTCGTCTTTGGTTGTAAACGTACAGAGTCTACAAATTCATTGGTTGAAAAATGACTTTTCTAAGAACTATCGAAACTCATTGATAAAATCAAAACTATTTCCGAAGTAACATCTCTTGAATGTCTTTCCTAGTAAGATTGGAGAAAAAGCGGAAGAAAAATCCTGCATAAAAAAACATGGCTTCCAAACCCTATCGATATATTACCCAATTACTGTTCTTTTTATCTAACACAGCATGCAAGACAAAAGACAAAGACCAGACATCGCTATTTTCCAAAATTCTACACGCAAAATTGATCACTAATACCCGCGATTTTCGAAAGCATGCATGGATAGTTGAACAGCATGGGGAATGATTATGGAATAATGAAGTAATATACCCAGTAGAGAAAATGAGAGTTACTTCTCGGGATGTTCCAAAAAAACTGTATAATGCAATAAAAAATATCGTCGGATATTTACTTTGCAATACGATTCTGTAAGCACTTCAAACGAATAAACATTAAGATTTCTAAGAATTATGTTTCGAAAAATTCACCAGATTGTACATCAAAAAGAATTAATAATTGTTGTAATGAGCAAGGTTGCGAAGTAGGAGCCAGACTAATGTTGGGATAAAGAAGTCGGAGTCGGAAGTCGAAAAATATACTTTAGAAAAATAAAAAATTAAATGCCTACTTCAATAAATAAATTTTATGATCCAAAGAATAATAATAAAAAAAAAACATCTGCACAACTCTATGTGTTAATATATAAAGGACTCTGAGTTTTCCTCTATCTCCCCTTGCCAAAAACTGAATAAAATAAAAACTTCGAATGAAAATTAAACAAATTACATCAACAATCATTATTTTTCATAGTAAAAAAAATAGTGCTTACGAAGTCGGGCTGATTTTGAGGCAAAGGAATCGGAGGTCTAAAAATTCTTGCAGTCAGAGTCCGAGCCGGTCATTTTCCCTTGAATTCGCAACCCTGGTGCAATACAAGGGCTTCGGAGTCACACTGATATTGGCATAAAGGAGTCGGGAACCAAAGGTTTAAAATTCCAAGAGCCGGGGTCGGTCATATTCCCTTTGAATAAGCAACTCTACCAGCGCTCGCGAAGTCGGATTGATTTTGGAGTCGGATTTAGATATTTTAAAATTCCCGGGTTTGGTCATTCTTCCTCGAACTCCGCAGCCCTGGTTAATGAGAACACTCATGAACCATTTCCAAGTTTGATGATTGAATTTAAATAAATCACCAGATTGTACACTAAAAGAATTAACGATTGTTGTAATGGAAATATTTATGATTCGGAATCGAATGTGATGTTTAAAAATAAAGGTTTCGAACAGCTCTTTAAATCGAGAATAATTTTTATTCAGGTATGATCGATGCGGTTGGAACTCGAAGACAAAATAAAAATGTTTCTGCAAAGATACACAAATACTCAAAATTTATTTATAACAGAACTCTATTTCCGAATTATTTTGCAAAATGTTAAAAAATTTCACTAAGGGGATTTTTTTTTTTTTTTTTAACAAAAACAGTCGTAAACTAATTATCAGTTAAAAACATTTTTAAAAGCTGAAAATACGATGGAGTAATATGAAAAATATTTTTGAAAGTTTTCTTACAGATTGCATTAGACCTCTTAACAGCAAAAAAAAAAAGAAAGAACGTTCATTTGATTCCGAAGTGTACTTGGCATAAATTAAACCCTTTCAACAATCGAGTTTTCATACTCTCAACAAAAAGATAACACTTGCGACTGCCAGAATAATATTTAGTAGTGTAATTTAAATATCTGAAAAAATACAAAGGTTCTATGTACATTGCACCAGCAATTTCCACCAGCAGTTCAAAAGAATAATACATAGCAATTGTTTTTGGTACATGATATAACACATTATTTTAGAAGACACTTCGAGGTATTATCGAGGTCGTTATTTCCGAAGGGGTTAATTTTCACTAGAGACGTACCGAGTAGCACTTTGGCCGAGTAGCCGAGAACCGAGTACTCGGCCTTTCATTACTCGGCCGAGTTGCCAAGTACCAATTATGTTTTAAGAAGAACCACCGACACACATGTGATGAATTTTGAACTTATTGGAATAGTAGTATAGACTGCCTTGTCCATATAATAGTTTTTAAAACTAAATTCCTGCTGAAATTTAATTACGCATTATTTAAAAAATTTTGCTTATGTCAAAAATTTTACAAAAAAAATATTTTTAAAATTAAAAATAAAGAATTAAAAGGTATGATTAATCAAGTTGGAATTGAAACAAATTATACCAATTTTATTATAGTTCTAGTTCGCCAAATGTAAATAATTTTTTAAAGCAAATAAAACAAATGTGCGCTAAAGATTGTAAAGACATTCGACAAAAAAATCCGACTTTTGTCGGATGCCTTTAAATCCACGAGCTCACATTTTGTGCATTGAAAAAGGAATTCCTTGTAATGCCAAAACACATGCCTGCACTGTGCTTTCAACGTTGTTTTATTTCCTTTTATTTTTTAAGCAAAGGTATTTTTATTTCTTATAACTAATTTTTGTTTGTAGCAAAATTCCATTTGTAATATAAAAATTCCATATTTCCTATTCTAACCTTTCTTGCACATTTTTCAATAAATAAGTTTTATTAACTTTGGGGACATTAAAATAAAGATTTATTTCATTGAAGCATTACAAACTTCATTATTCTCAAAAATTAAATTTGACTTGTAAATTTGAATTGTAAATGATTGAAGAATATTATATATACTTGCACTTTTTTGTAAATTTTAATATCTGTCTTGGACAATATTCAATTTTTTGCAACTACTCGGTATTGGCCGAGTATCTGATCAAAATTTGGCCCGAGTACCGAGTACTCGGCAAATTGGCCGAGTAAACCTAGTACCGAGTAGTTACCGAGTACTCGGTACGTCTCTAATTTTCACTCGGGAAACATTGAACATTTTATCTATTTTGTTGCACAAAATGTATTCAGAAAATTGCAAAACTTACATTCTCAGACCTCGAAGTGGTTTTTTGGGGGGAAAAAGTAGGAAATAAGGAATCAAAAATTTAAAAAGTAGGAAAAGTAGGAAAAAAATCACTTAAAAAAGTAGGAAAAAATAGGAAGAGATAGGCCTACACACACGTCGAGACGACTGACAATCATTAGTACGAAAAATAAACTGGTGGAATCAAAGATATTAATTACAAAAATATGAAAATAAAATCTAAACAAAGAAATACCTTTCACCAATACAGTAATAAAATTTTTAAGTGTGAAAGAATAAAATGCAATATAGCGATTGCAAAAAAAAAAAAAAAAAGCAATAATAATAATAATAAAACTCCTATTTTGGTTCAATAAAACCATTTTTGTTAAAGATTTGTTTTGTCAAAAACGAAAACATTCCTTCGACAGCATCCATTTATCATTTAAAAATACTATCACTTTCAGCTCCTGTTATCATAAACTATGATACAAAAGCAAATATTAAGTTTTAGTTAAAATTAATCAGCAGCTGACATGCATTTTTGCATAAACAGAGGCAGATGTTTGAATTTGGAAAAAAAAAAAAAAAAAGGAAAACGACCGAAAATGCAGAACTAAAATAAATGTATGAAATACACCACCAGCCATTGACTGAGCTGGCGGTGTATTTCACGTATTTCTGCCTTAGCCCTGGCTATAGCGCGGTAACTTACTGAATAAAATAAATGTGTTCTTAAATATGGGACATAAAATTTATAATAAAACAATTCAACTAAATAAATAACGAAATAAGTCAACTAAAGGGTTTGTACTATGTTATGTATTTTTAGCATTCAACATACATTTTTGTTTCAGGCACGTCATTTATGGGGGTCAATTTCTCCCCTCCCTGGCTTTGGAAAATTAATACTTAGCTATTCCATGTTTGTGCGGTTTTCGTTGTTTTCAAATACAATTTGCATTCAGTATCCATCCTTCGCTAGCCACCTCCGGGGGGGAGGGGGGGATCAAAGTGACGGGCCAATTCTAATTTTAATCAAGCAATAAAAACAAATACTGTTTTAATGGTTTGATGATTTTTACCTCCTTGTTCCAAAATTTTTGTCACGAAAAAAAAAAAGGAAACATCCATGCATGGAAAACATAACATTTTTATCAAAGACAAATATCACTTACTAAAGTTTTTCTGTGCATAAAAAGGAAGGCATGTAGTTTATCTTAATCCTCACCATACAACAAAAATATTCATTCGGAAATTGTTCACGAAATTGAGTGAGGGGGAGCACCTGGCATCAAATACCTGCATATATCTCTTTCTTCCCCTTCCCCTTTTATCAGGCCCACTAAGTACAATAACTTACAGTAGATACGCCGCATCGGTATAATTGCCGCACCCCGGAAAGAGTAAGAGTCTGTCGAAAAAATTTTAGATGCTCAGAAATGTCGCATTGCCATAAACACAGCACATAAAAATGATGAGCAACTCCTCGATATTGATGTTATATCAGAGTAGAGAATACCCATTAAATAGAAAAAAATACATATTAGTTTGTGGCTCTATCCCCCAATTTTTAAAAATGGGAAGAAATAAAAGCAAAATATCGCATTTAAAATGATTTCCGATTTTTCTCCAAAAATCGGGAACGTTTTGCCCATCCAGGTTTTGCCGCTTTTTCTTTCTTTTTTTTTTTTTTTTTGCAAATACTTTTTACAAAGAAAGAAAATAAAATTTTATAAATTTTGTAATCATGTTTACGATTTAGAATGAACAATAATCATATGTATGTACGAAAAAAGTTAGTTTCCTCAATTATTTTTGAAGTGGTCCGTTTTTGAGAATTTCTGTTATCTGTCACTTTTATGTTGTACCAACATCAATAAAATATGTACAGTGTACAAGTTTTCATTTTTTGCTTTCTTATGTTCCTTTTAAGGTTTTACATTGCCTTTCTGTTTAAATAGAACTCTATTTCCCTTGTAATCATATAATAAATTGGCGAATAGGAAATTCGGTTTTTCCCGCATTTTTTGAACCGCCGGCCATTTACTTTAATTAAAGCTTCTAATTAACGAGCAAATAATATATAATTGCATCAGAATGTGCCAATATCTATTTTTTTTTTAGTTTCGTTAAAACAGTGGGACTGAAGTCGGGGCGATAAAAAGAAAAGTCGATCATAAACGCCACGACGCACAGTGGAGTATTTGACTGAAAATCCTGGCCAAAAGTCCAAAATTAAAAACTTACCCGATTTTAATGAAAATTTATTCTATGATAGTTGACTAACTGGTGCATCGATCGGCACCTGTTTTGGAAACCTGAGTCACGTGCAATTGCTCATAGCCTCGGTAAAAGATGAGATTTCCATAAGAATTTTCGCTTTTTTGTTACGTTTCAGCTTAATTATTACGTTTCAATGTAGATTTTTTTGTGGCTTTATAAATGAATGGAATTGACCCAAATCAATTTTACGGGATAAAGAAATGTCAGGGCTTTGTGCTAATTATAAATTAAAGTAAATATTTTTATTTTCTTTTTGAAAAAAAAATAAAGAAAACTTTGTACGGAAGATTTTTAAAGGCTTTTGCCTTAATTTATAACTTGAGAAAGCTTTTTAAATGGGTGTCGGGCTCGGTCGGGCTGTTTTGAAAGTTTCATCGTATTTGGCAAAGTCTCTAGTGCTTATTTCTGCAAAAAAATCTTCCGCCTACAAACTGCCCTTTTTTTAATGAATTTTTTAAAAAAAAGTGCATAATCCGATCGTTTTGTGACAAGTTATGATTTTAAACTGAATTTACCTACAAAGATTTAGTAAATTTGTAAAAAGTTATCAAAAGTACTACTGAATGAAAAAATCAACATATTTAAGCGCACAAACATCAATAAAATTTCAGACACGAGTTTCGGGGTTTCGAGAAACAGCTTCATGAATGTATAAAAGTGTAAGCTATGGAATGAGAATCATCGAATTAATTTCGAAATGCTTACCTTTATGCTTCGCTAAAGGAATTCATTGCACAACTAAAACATGTGTTTGCGTTTAATTATGTTAATTTCCTCATGTACGTTAATGGGATAATAAATTCAATTATTTTGTGATCTCGCTAAGAAAATTTTCTCTTCCTTAAAATTGAGATAGATTTTTAATAAAATAAATAAATATTTATATTTTTTCAGATCATTGTTGCAAATAATGTGCCGGGGGAGGGGGGGGGGTCTTTTCCCCCTCATACGTAGTATATTTGTAATTTTCTCCTAACGCTAGCGAGCTATCCACATTTAAGACATTTTACCTACTCATTGTGAAATTGAAGTTGTATTAAATTTTAGTTCCCAGTTTTTGTTCACACAATTTTTAGCGGGACACATCACGCTATGTAAAACTAAGGATCGACCCAAGGTACGGGTATATGTACAATATATAAAATTCAAAAACAAAAAGCTTTTGAATATCCATTTTCGAGTGTTTTTACAGTTATAATTCCTAGTTCATTTTTCTTTTTTTTCTTTTCTTTTCTTTCTTTTCTTTTTTTTTTTTTTTACAATAGAAAAAAGATTCTTAGTAACCCCAAAACCCTTGTCTTCAATTCTTTTTGTGTATGATTAACTCAGGGTTGTAATGATTGAAACCGAACGAAAAGAATAAAATTAATTTTTTTTTTTTGGTTTCAAATTAGTGTTTTGTACAGATCACTAGGATTTTTTAATCTTTTTTATTTTTACTTATTTTTTTTTTCTTAATTACATATTTTCGAGGAAAATGATGGGGAAAAACAGCCATATCGCGTTAAACATGTTTACTTTTCACTTGTTAAAGCGTTATTGGCAAGCAGCCAACTGCTGAATCCATTTCGGATCGAGTGAAAATTATTGAAAATTTTTATTTCAACTCATTGAAAAAAAATTCATTATAAATCAGAGAAACAACATAACTTCACCGTTTTCACTATAAATGAAGGTAAGGTGTTTATATTATTTCCTTAAAAAGTTTCAGAGCCATAACATTATTAGAATATTGGATGCAGGAATTTTAGTTTACATTGATTGAATAATTGAAAAAAGTCGAAAAAGTGACCTCCCTTTGAAAATTCCTAGAAATTCGATTAATTACGTTAGAACTTCAAACAAATTACATTCCTGAAGAAAATTACTTTTCCTATCTAGTGATGCATTGGTTTTTTTTTCTACGCTTACTAGGATCGTTTTTACGGTCGTAAACATGCAAAAGTCTAAACCGTGGATAAAATATAAAATATTTCATTTTCTGATTCAAATTTAAAAAATCGAGTTTCAAATTGTAACATCAGACCTTTCTGACAACTTGTGTACCAAGTTTCGTGTCTATAAGTGGGATAGCTTCGCCGTACAGCGCACAAACGCACACAAGGGTGTCGCCTTCAGAAGAGTGAAAATTTCAAACTAGTTTTGGCCAGGATTTTCAGTCAAATACTCCACTGTGCGACGGCAAAAAAGTCACTTACGAAAATTTAACTTTTAAACACGCAAACGCCGCTGCCGCGGCGTTCCTTCCAGAAATTAATGTAGTCAGTCAATGAAAAGCTCAGGATCTGCTTGCTTCTTTTGCTTTTTAAAATTGAAACATGAAGAAAATTATCAGTGCTTGATTGTAAAATTAAGAATCAATGAACAATTAGAAGTGCTATACTAAAGAAAGAAAAAGTAGGAAAAAAAAAGGAAAAAGTAGGAAAATAAGGAGAGAGCTCTAAAAAGTAGGAAAAAGTAGGAAAAATAGGAACTCTTCGGGGTCTGCATTCTAAAGCTTTTTCGCTTAAAAAGTTTTTATGTTCAGTATCATACATGAAAATACAAACTTTAATGATGCAGGCTGTACGATAATTCGACTTTCCTGCACACCAAAGTTATTTGCTTCAGTTCCCATTAAAACTGTTAATCTATACACAGGACAGAACTAGTAAATCCATTTCATTTTTTAGTGGAAATGTTTAAGTAAAAATCTTAATATATTTTCAGTTAATGTGTATGTTTATGTACACATTTAAATGCAACTAAAAAGGCAACTTTTTGTTTAAAATCTTGCAATTTACAAAAAAAAAGTCATTTTTTGTCAAACAAATTTACTGAACAATTAACAAAATATCACATTGTGTTCTAATTAAAGGTTGAATGGTGATTAGAATAATTTTGGATTGCATATAAGAGGTGGCGTTAAAAATAAAATAAATGCTTCACCATTTGACTTTTCCCCACATTACCTTTACTACTTTTAAATTGTTCATTCTCAAATACCACGCAAAATTTTTATAATGTTATGTTTACTGGTTGGTTTTGTAGTGTAAATTAGCAGAAATGCATAATTAATTTTTTCAGTTCTTTCTTCTGAAGTGGGAAATTTTAAAGATATGCTATAATCAATAGCGTAGCTACGGGGGGAGGGGGCGGGTCGCCCCGGGTGTCACCCGTCTGAGAGGTGGGGTGACACCCAAAGTGAAATTGCAACTTTTTGAAAAATATAAAGCTAAACGATACGTTTTTGAAATAATTAAGGTGACATCAATTTCATACACCACCTTATCGTTTTGACCTCGAGTCGAACGTGCACATATGCGTCTAGGCTAGCGCAAGTTATATAAAACGAGCTCATAATTTTTATTTGTGTTTTATACATTAACCCACTTAAAATTTCGATATACAGAAATGTAGCTGCTTTTGAAAATTTTATGATTACGTAGAACACGAACACCTTTTTTTTTATTTATTTATTATATATATATATATATTTTTATTTGTATGTGTGGGGGGGGACACCACAAATTACCGCTCCGGCTGTCACATATGCCAAGTACGCCACTGGCCATAATTGATTTTACATACGACGCTTCGCACCCAGCTACGTAAACTATGTTCCAGTATAGGGGCAAAAAAAAAAAAGAGTATTAAACTGAAGATTTTAAAACAATAATTATCACATTTTTTTATTTATTTATTTTTATTTATTTATTTATTTATTTATTCAAATTTTTTGAGGTAGGCTATACTATTTACCGTTGATGCCAATGAGCTCCATAAAAACTAAATTATTCCCAATTTTAATCGTAACTCTCACGGAAACATCACGAGTTCAGTAATCATGAAAAGAGTTAAAAATGGTCGCATTCGAAAGAGTATCTTTAGAAAAAAATTTGACCCAAATATTGTGTGCCCTCGTCCTTTTGTTTTTGAGATATGGGGGGTCAAAGTCTGTCGAAATCTTACGAAAATTCGCCAAATTTAAAGACTTGGCAAGAAATGGAAAATACCACGTGATTTCATCGCCTGCGTCTAGCAAGACTCTCATTTCCATTTCTGGTCATCTGCAAAGCGCGTAAACGATGTTTCGAATTAACCCTTTACTTGTGTGGGTAAAATTAAAAAGTAACTATGAAGCCTGTGAAATGGAAACTAGTGAGCTTTATCCAGAAGAGCTACAACTTCATAACGAAATTGAACGTAGGATTTAACTTTGTAATTGTGATAATAATGCATTTCAGAATTTAAGTGCATTTCAAGTGTGTTTTACTTAACTAATTTAAGTTTGTACTCTTGTAATGAAATGTGTTGTAAGTAATTAATAATTATGTACGAGAATTAATATGAATAAGTAAAAAAAACATGCTTATTAAAGCTTATATATTGAAAATAAAATGGATAGTTTTTGATGTTGAAAGAACATGATCATGGATTGTAGTATCCCAGCTCTTATTTATTTTTTCAAAAGTTATTATTATTCATGAAGTTTTATTGTCTGACCATTGCTAGCGAAAATGTTTAATTTAAAATCGAAAAAAATAATAATTAAAAAAAAGAAAACAACGGATAGTAAATGTCAAAAATTTGCACAGCAAAACTAACGATGTCGGAAATTACTTCATAACAGATTCTTATCAAAAATTTTATAGTCGACGTTCATTACAACAACCCCTGTAGTTCGAAAAAGTCTGTCACTGCAACTGAAAGTCGCTATAACGTAAATGCACATCATATTGCATGTTATTTAGTCATTTTTAAAAATACTGAAGTCACTTTTACCAATTATGTTTCACGTTAAAAGGGAATTCAAATACGAGCAAAATAAAAATCAATACAGTTTTTTTTTTTATTTGACTTGTTAGAGGGTTTACACATAACTTGAAAACGATACACATAACGAAAAACACACTGGAAATAACTGACAGAAATCGTTTTTTTTTTTTAATTTGAGAACATGGTTTGAAATCTTTAAAAATGTTGTTTTCTTCGTATTTAGATACTGTTTAAGACTTCAGATTTACGACTTTTCAAAAAAAAAAAAGACTTTAAAGTGTGTTTACCGTTTCTCTACGGTTATCATATTTTTTTCCAAACAGTTTCATCATCGAATAAACTCTTTCAGTGGAAATATTTCACCCACAGAAGCATAAAAGTTTTAAACATCAGTTTTTTAACAGACAGTCTTAAGAATAACAGAAAATTCCATTGTTTTTACAATAAAATAAAACAAATATTTCGGGCTGTGGCGTTTTCCCCTATACAGTTGCACGTTAATATCCCGAAACAGTGACCAAATATGGAAGTGAAATGTCTTGTCAGATGCAGATGTTGAATTCGCGCCGTACCTTCCATTTCTGAACAAAACTCGCTAAATTTGGCGACTTTACTAAAAATTTCGGCAATTTTTAAGACATCATATTTCGATAACGTGGTCACGAGGGCACGTAGTTTCAGTGCCATAAACATGTTTTCCAATGCTCTTTCGAATGCCACCAATTTGGAATTTTTTTGAATTTCCTTGATCGTGATGTTTCCTGGTTAGCATAAAATACATAAAAGCAAGCACTAGTTCTGACCATTGAAACGTCTAGACTTTCAAGCACTTCGGCTGCTTTCTTTCATGTGAAGGCTAGAAAAATATTTTCCTCGATTTCTCAAACAATAAGTGTTTTTCTAAAACAAAAGAAGAACCCAACTAGCTAAAATGCAGCCTTAAACTTATGAGTCCATATTTTTCAGAGTAAAAAAACATAGTTGAAGAAATTCACAGCATTTTTTTATCATCCAGCTTATTGCAGCATACAATTTCAGAGATAACGCAAAATACGAATTTAACTTCAGACTTAAATGAACCAAACTAATCAGTATCACCCACAAAGAGAAAAAGAATAAGAGGGTGGGGAAAAATCAAAAGGCGGAAGGGTTGCTTGCCCTCTACTTGAATGTTTCTTTGGAAACAAAGGTCAACACCAAGCAAATACTCCATGCTGCGATTCGAAAGATTAGAAAACTATCGGTTGAATCATTAATATTCAACGCACTGCTCTCACCATATGCGGTGGACGAGAATCAAAAATAGAACTAAAAAAGGCATGACGAGATGGTAATTATTTTGTTCTTCAGTGGTACCCCATCCCAAGTGGCCATTACCCCCTTTGCACAGCGGACAGAATTCAAAGTAGTGGCAAGGAAGCACGCTTGGGACTCGGTCAAGTGGAAAGCAATTAAGGGGTATAACAAGGATTACAGACGTCGGTCTATCTTAAGGGATGTTTATTGTCGGCATAAATGTGAAAACTTGCTCCGGCGCTGATACAAACAATATCTAATATATTTGCAGAGGTGCCCCCCCCCCCCTCCCAAGTTCAATGGCGCAAATCCCCTCAAAAAAAAAAAATCCACAACCCTCTTTCCCTTTTTTATTTTTTAGCTCTTTTTTTCTTTTAATTTATTCATTTTTAAAAATATTGTTTTATTTAATTATTTATTTATTTAATTATTATTATTATTTTATTATAAAAGTTCAGTGCTGTGCCAATAACGTACACACATATAATAAATTGAAAAATTTAAATCAAAAATAATCAATTATCCCCAAAATTTATTTGGCGCAACTTGCGCAATAATCCCCCCACCCCCTAAGAGCATCTCTGTATATTTGACTTTAAAGAATTTAAATATCATGGCTATAAATGTTTTTGCCGGTTGAGAGTGTTTTGTAGTGCGTTAAGAGAGGAATTTGAAATCTGAGATTGTGTGTCTAATGGCATAAACTGCAAAAAAGGTGTCGCAGTTTCTTACTTTTCCAAAAATAACAAGCGGCAGAAGTTTGTTTCAACAGTTTTCATGGAATGTAAAGGTAGCAAAAATCAGTAATAGTTACTTTTGTATCAATAACTTGCTATTGATGTTTTGGAAGAAGAAAAATCTTTTAAAATCCTGAGATCATTTTGCGTACTGTTTGGCCACCCTGTGTGGTGGAGTAAAACTTCATGAAGGAACAAATTTCTATAAGATGACAAAAGTGACTGAAGTAATTAGTTAATACAACTGAAAGCGCTTGTATAATCATTTCTAATTATTTTCAATAACTGATGTCAGAAGAAAAGAAAGCATGTAAGATTTCATACACAAAACGATCGATATAACAGATTTTTAAATTCGTTTTTGCTTTTTCCGATGAGATGGAAAGGCAAGCATCCAGTTTACAGGTGGAAATGGAAGCATCTATTAGTTGCAGGGATGCCAGGTTGCCGTTTCAGATTTGTGTCAACCTCTAAATTAAACAGAGTCACATAAAGTGAACAAAACACGTACATCAAAATTTTCCATTTCCCTTCATTCAGGAAAAGTTTTCTTAGCTAACTTTTTGAAAATTCTGTGGCAAAACGTCGTCAGACAGTATGTGGTTTCGGGGTTAATGCAAGCATTTATTTGGTAATAAACGAACTTGAATTATAACAATTAATATACAAAATAAGAATTGCTGCTTGCATTGATTTATAACCACGAAAAAGATTCCACATAGTTTTCAATTTATTATTTTTAATACTTTAATGTACTTGATGTTCCACAGATTTTTCATTAACTTTTTTGAAGTTTTTTTTTTTTTTTTTTTTTTTTTTTTGTTACAAATTGTCTGAAAATGGAGAAAGAGTTCTAAACTTTCACTTTTTAGGTAGTAAATTCTTACCTTACCCAAGCCCGCCTTTCTAAGTAACCTATTATAGAACGCTGAGTTTGGGATTTAAAAACATATGTTTTAGAAAATTAAATTATTTTTTATCAGACATCTAGGGGAAAGAGAAAATTAATCGCAACACAAAATGTCCGCATGTTAGCAGCAAAAAAGATTTATTATATGTCCTATTCCTCTTTTTAAAATCAGAGTGTAGAAAAATGTTAGTAGTGGATAAAAAACTGTTATGACACTAACAAAATTTGCAGAATTGATAGCACAAACTATCACAGATTATTCAAGGAGTTGAGTGGAAGGAAATAGCAACAAACTAATGCACCTTAAGCATCAGTTAAACACGTGAACATCCTGCTTAACAAGCGGTCAAAAAGAACTAAGCTGCAAGAAACTTGCTGGGCGAAGGCGTTAAAAATTCTCCACATCTTCCATTTCTGAGCGTGAGAAAAATATTGACAGAGATCATTTAGTCATTACGTGTCGTGTAACACACGGGAATTCGCCATTTCTAGATAACACCACACGATCAACAAGTTTCGCACGGGAGGACCTGGCAATTAAGACGAAGACGGCTCAAGTATGGACTGAGAAAAAAGCAGCTCGGCAATTTATCACGATTTCGTCAACAAATGGAAAAATTCTGTGTCTCTTGACAACGAGTCCCTCGGTGAAAGGAAAAGTCGGTTGGATGCTTCGGTGCTCCAGAGAGTAAAAGCAGCGATTCGTGATGTCTACGATGTTTCGAATCAATCCTGACGGATATTTCCATCGTGTTCCATGACAGGTTTATGTCCCATTCGAGGGGTTTAGAGAAGGCATGTGTGCGTAACTGCACAGACTGCTTTCGAATTGGACTATTTTCGTAGCAACAGAATAGTTTTTGAAATGTTCATGCCTGTCTAGCAAATTCGTTTGAATGAGTTATTCAAATAATATGCAGCCATTTTGTCATGTCACGGAAACGTAAATCGTGTTATTGTGATTGAAGTCGAAGTTTTTGGTTTCAAAAAGTTGTTACTCAATTTCACAGTGTCCGAAAGAATGATTTTGATCTTTTGCATTGAAATCAAGCGAGTTTTATTTTCAGAATCTCAAGAATTTGCCATCAAGATAGCTTCTAAAATGTAAAATCGCGCAAAAATGGCTTTGATAAAACACATTTCATTCAGAACTTAATGCATTTCACCAATTTAAAATCATGCGATGATGATCAATTCAATCATCATTACAAGATGTAAATTAAAATTGGTAAATGTGAAAATGTTATTAGCAAAATAGTTCTATAGCTATATAATTAATAAGGGTACGATATATAAACAAGAAACCAATATGATGGGCAGAATTGCAATCAGGAAACAAGTAAGGAAAGAGATTCCTGAATTGAATAACTCACACCATTTCTTCACACTAATTCTTGCATAGTTTTACGAGACAGAGTTCCACAATTTCAGTATTATATCGCTAGCCTAAACGTCGTTAATAAACTTTATTTAAATCTTCTTAAGAATTTACAAATACTGGTTCAAACAATTTTATTGATTTTCACAAATAAAAATCGATCAACTCAATTTGTATGATTTTTCTTTCTTTTTTTTTTTTTTGGATATAAGTTTTCAAGGGGACATGCCAAACCTACGAGCGTGCAAGTCTCCACTACAGAATATAAAGAAGCATTGATAGAAGTAGTAAACACAAAATTAGCGATGACTAAGCGGATGCAATTGGATTAGGAAATGCAATAAAAACTGGAACAGACTCGTAAAAGCGTAAATAACATTTAAAATGCGTAAATTGTATGCCTAATCTGTAAAGTTTGCAAATTCGCGATGATGTCATGCACGGAAATTGAAATTCTCTTACTATAACAATTTACAAGAAAATTTATCGTGAAAGAAGGGGAGAAAAATTTACTCGTAGGTTTCAATATTATTGGAAAATTTCACCTAATTACAAAACAATCAGTTCTGTCAATGAAGAGCGTGAAGCAAAATCGGTTGTGAAAGAAAGGCAAACATTCTTCACGTAAATTGAATTTACTTCACTTCACATGCAGTTTCGTAAATTACATGTTTGCAAAAATTGTTTCAGATTTCCATTTCTCTTGATAGTTCATTTATACCGACAGTGCTTTACAGATGTATATTTAAAAAAAATTATTTACAGAAAAAAACAAAAAGAAAATCTTTTTAATGCCTGTAAGATATTTATAAATGATTGAGAGAAAGTATCATTTGCAAAAACAGCAGTTATTAATTTTGGAGCCATAACACACAAAATGTTAATTTCTTCGTTTATATCGGAAATACTTTTTGTCACCAAGAAGCACAATTATTGGAAGTGAAAAAAAAAAGGGGAAAAAAAATCAGCTTGCAATACTTTCTAAAGAAGATGCAAGAATCGTCGACTGAAAAGCATTCTCATCGAACAATGGTTGACTCAACGCATGTCCTTTATTATGGCACATAATATTTTACAACTCCAAACTGCGCTTGACTAAGGCAGTAAACGTAAACGAGGGTGACATCAGGTCCTCAAATCACTGAGCTATAAAAAGCCACAATTTCAAAAGCAATAAATGGACGAAATTCATAAAGTGCACCAACAAATAGTGTAAGTAATAAGGAATTTTTATGGCAAAAAAAGAGATGGAAAAGCGAAAAAACTGCTCTTATATAGGCTGTTTAACCACACTAATTTAGAAAGGCAATTGTGGATCTCAGTATATGGATTTTCAAACATTTGATATTATAGACATAAAATTAATTTACGCTGCAGATATTTTTGCGGCATTTTAACACAAACCATTGCAACAGATTATTGAGTTGCGTTTATCAGAAATGTTTAAATCGATATAACACATTATTTTAATTGGTTTTCGTCTACACTAAAGCTTTGAATGATGATCGCTATTCATGGTCCTCTACAGGAACAGGCCTGTCAAAACAACGGAAGAAATGTAGCCGGGTTGGCCGCATTGGACCCAATTGGGTTGCACCCAATGGTTTTCCTTGAAAAAAACCCATTATTTAGCCCACTTTTGGGGGTTTTTAAAAAAAATTGAGATTTTTTTTTTTTTAAATTAATTAATTTAAATACAGTCGACGCTCGATGTAACGACCATCTCCGTCCCAGAAAAAAAGGTCTTTATAACGAGTGGTCGTTATAAGAGCTATAATTTAAAAAAATATACACAGTCATCATGCATGCCCTGTTCCAAGAAAAATGGTACTTTTTCAAACATTCCAGTTAAATGCTCAAATTATTTTTTTGATAGGAATTTTTAGAAAAATCATGTGCAAAATACTATGACAGAATATTAAACAAATTTTAAAGTAGAAAATATAGGGAGGAAAATGTTACACACTTACAAATCTGCTACTACTACTGCTACCACTACATTTTATGACCAGAAACAGATGTTTGCCTTTTTAGCAGACGTGATTTTTGCAAAACTTTATTTTCCGTTTCAGATATAGGTGATAAATTGTGTTTTTCTTGCTTTTCAAAGAAACATTTAAAAGTCCCTCGAGAACCCCAATTCTTAAAAACCACTAGATTCAAACCCAAAACTACCAACACATCTGTCAACTCCCTTTTCTTAGCAATCTGGAAATTTCTCGATTTTTCCTCCCCCTTTTTTTTGTGCTAGCTGTGGTGAATGGTAATTTTCCCGCCCCCCACCCCCTCTCAAAGTTGGATTTTACATTGAAAACTTCAGGCAAATGTCCGTAAACAATAATCAAGGTCATTTCAAAAGCTACAGATTGGAAAGGACACCAGAAATAGCGTCCTCTGAATTCGGTCGTTGTATTGGATTAGACGATACAGAATGGTCGTTATAACGAAGGCAAATCAACGTAGAGTTCATAGGAACAAAGTTGGGACTTTTACCACTGGTCGTTATAATGGGACGGTCTTTATAATGTGTATTCGTTATAATGAGCGTCAACTGTACTTTCACAATTTAAACTTCTTTTTTATTTGTTCTTCACCACAGACAATGGGCATAAAACATGAATTTTGAACTTTAATAGTATTTCTTAACTCTTAACGGCATTAAAAAAATACTTCAAAGATTTTAAATAAATATATTTAACTTTTTTCTTTAACTAGTCAATAAATAACTCAAATTATCTTGACTAAGTCCAGTCACCTCTGATTTTCTCAATATTTGCAGATTGTACAGAGGAAACTATTCTAGCTAAAAGGCTTTTATGTGAATTATTTTCTGCAAACCAACACGTCACAAATCTCGAATAAACAAGGTATATTTTTTAGAAATTAACAGGTTTTACAAACGGTCGGACAGAAAACAGAATAGGATGTACGGTATTTTCATTATCTGACTAAAAAGTTTAATATTTCTTACTCTGTACACAGAAATAGAAAAACAGGCAACATAAAATTCAAAGAAATGTCTTGATTAAGTTGGAATCCAGTAAAAAGGGATTTAAACTACTTGAGGTTCTACAGTAGTTTTACATAACAAAATGAAATAAAATAAAGTAAAAAGCAAAAAAAATAAGTAAATAATTAAAAACGAACAAACAAACAATAGATTTTTTCATTCGAGAAGTAAATTTGCCTTAACTGTTGGTAATCATGGAAACTACAAAATCTGAAAAATCTGAATCATTCTTAGGTTTCTTCGTTTCGTCTTTTATACTTTTTTTTTCAGAAAACGCTGAATTTTCCAGCTTTTTTTACCCCAAGACAATTTTTGTGCTTTGTCCATATACTTACGCTACAATCTGCTACAAGTACCCCACATTTTCCCTAAAAAAAGACAAAAAACCCCACATTTCGTATTAAAAAAACCCAGCTTTAGTTGGGTTTTTGGGTTTTATCTCAAAAAACACGGGGTCCATGGGCTTTTTTTAAAAAAACCCGGGTTTTTGCCAACCCTGAGCGTAATCTTTTAGTCGGTTTTAAAACTTCATGAATAAGTTTCAATTCGTAACACATTTTAATAGGACCACAAAAGAAATAACTACAAGTTTAGTAAGAACTGAAAACGAGCAGTGCATGATTAAGTCTAATCATTTTCAATTAATTTAAAAAGAGAAGGGGAAATATGAAAGCTTTCAAACAAAAAGTAAAAGAAGATTGCACTCCCCCCCCCCCCTCTCTTCTTTCTTTTTTTTTTTTTTTTTTGAAAGAATACTAGGGATATGAATTTGAAAGATTAGAGCGACAGTTGTAAATCTTTTTTTTTTCCGTACATATTTTTTAAAAAAAACGTAATATCACTTTTTTTTTTTGAATGAATTCCAAGATTTCTCTAACATTTCTTTGGATAACTACGAAAGTTTTAGCTTTCGAAATTCGTCAGATTTTATGAACTAAAAATGTTTGGCATTCGGTCCGTTTTTCTTCTGATGAGTTCGAACAATTTTAGTATTTTTCAGGTTTTCTTCTCTCCCCAAACTTTAATACCAAACTCAATAAGAACTAAAATGTACATAGAACAAAACTGACTCAAAATAAACCAAAGGGGGAAAAAAAAGAACTTACTCCGATACAAAAAGAAATCCATTTTCCTACAAATTCGAAAAAATTATAAAGATTAACACAAGATAACGAGCAGTTTCCCCGTACTTTCTAACACCTTATGTTCATCGCCACCTGCTGGCGAAATGAATTAACACAAGCAAAATCAAATCTAGTGATGGGTAAATTTCTCTAATAAGATCTAATATAGTTAGAGGAAATAGGGATTTTACTGCGCTCTCCTAAACTGAAGTAGGCCGGAAATATCGCAATTCCGGTTCCGAAATAAAGCTGTGTCATAAAAGAATTGGTATTTTTAGAAAGCTGTATACCTACATACTGCATTTAACATGCGTTCTGCATATAAGATAAATTATTAATCAAATTAACATTTATATTGACATAACTGAATACTACATCTATGAAGTAAAATTGAAAATATGCTTTCTTAAGAGCTTAAGACATATGGTTAGTTATCATAATTTTGAATTTATTACTATATTTTACCTTTTCTAGAACTTTTTGTCTAGAACAGTAGTTCTCAATCTGGGGGCATCGCCCACAAAGGAGCGATTAGGTTCCTTAAGAGGGCGATAAATTCGTGAAGGGCGATAAGGGGGGGGGGGAGGATGAGTATTAAAGACAAAATAATAATATTAAAAAGCCAGCAAATATCAAAAATTGGAAAAGTATGCGAAAGTTGGTGTAAAGAGTTCAGACAGGGAATCACACGTTTGAAGTTCAGGAGCTTCCTCCTTACACCTCGGTTGAACCGCAAGGGTTCAACCACAACACACTGTGTGGTGTGTGTAAAGAGGTACGTCTTTTTATTCGCCAAAATTCCAATTTTAAAAAAAAATCATAAAAAATCTACTTCTGGTTTTGAAAAGTACGCCAATGATCTTGGATAAATATTTCTCTTCAAATGCCAACTAGTTATCAAAAACGTAAAAATTGTACTTTTAATTATTTTTTTATTTATTTTCAAGTCTTAAAGTGATTAAATAAAATTGCTTTATTATATACATTTTACTTTAAATTAAAATAAATCATTTTTATTTTCAATATAGCCTTTACTCCCATCTATTCAATCAGGGATTCTCAAATAGACAGAGAGGAATATATTTTGTTTGTAATTTCTTTTTATTTTATATGTGAAATGCATATTTGTAAAAAATATATATATTTTTTCCTCATTAAAATAAAATGAATTGAATTGAATTGAATTGAATAATATCGATGTTCACTAGCGCCACCTTATGGTTTTTCAAGGAAGGGGTGGTGACGCAGACTGCACCATCAACATTTTTAAAGTCTGTGTTTTGGGGGATCTCAAGTCTTTTTTGTTGAGAGGTATTTCCTGAAAGAGCATTTAGTGGAGTGCGCCAAGCTCTTGGAGTGATTAGCACCCTTGTCTAAAGGATAATAAATGATTTCTAAACAGCGTACGCAAAGCATTTATACCTACTAATTAACCATAAATGTCTTTCATATTTAGTAAACAAACGAAAATTATTCATAAAATCTAATTGCTTCCGACCAAAGTTGAAAATATTCAGCATTGAAAAACTTTAAAAAATGAAGAGTTTATTTTGCGAAGAAGCGTTTCAAAAATATCCTCAACGCTTTCATTTTAGCTTTTATATTCAACAAAGCACAATAAATTTTTAAAGCATATCTTGCTTTTTCACACAATTCAATCAAAATGAGCATAATTATCAAAGTTGCTAAAACATTTGAGATTAAATCAATAACAAAAAGTCACAGCGAGAAACAATCTGAAATATTACTGTTGTTATTCATAACAAACAATAAAATTTAAAACACAAAGTTCAAAGGAATATATGCCATAGTATGAAACGTAATTTAAAAAAACCTCAATTTCTTATGTTTTGGTTTTCAGCTAGCGTTTCAAATGCTCCAAGCACAGCATGAATAATAGTAAAATGCGTTGTAAAATAGGAAACATTAATTTAGCTTTGAAGCATCAAAACATATGGCAAACGTTTAATGTAAGTTAAAAATATAGGTGAAATTTCGAACAAATTAAGAAAACCCACAGAAGTACTGAAGTCGCCATATAATTGCCCTTCAAGCTTATCGCTCTTAAAGAAAATTTAGATGTGACGTAACTGGTCCACTATCTTTTTGCGACGAAATAAAATAACTTTTCAATTTAAAAGCAAAAAAAAAAAAGATTGAATAAAACTTTCTAAAAAGTAAATGTTAAAACTAAAGCAGAAAAATCCTTCCCCTACTAAAAGAAAGATATATCTCTTCTGAAATCTCAAAACAATAAAAAATACGTTTATTTGAAATCTCAAAAGATTTTTTTTTCAGTATAAAATGCTTTGAAAGCTATACAGTAAATACTCGTTTTACGCGGCTTTATTTTACGCGGTTTCGATTATACGCGGTTTATGATTTGACACCTTTTATTTTATTTTACGCGGATGAGTTTCAGTTTTACGCGGATGCGGCAATGCTAACATAAAATTTTCCCCTCTTTCAAAATCCAAACTGCTAAATATGGCAGGTTACGCGTAATCAACTGCATTTTGGCGTGCTAGTAATCGAGCTTGGGCCACTGGAGACATTTTATGCGATTGCTTCCGGAGCTTTTTCCAGAAGTAAAGTTATTAAACTCACACTTTTCAGAACTCTGAAGAAAAGCTTTTAGGAGTGACAAAGGAGCCAAAACCAACGAGGATACCGACGTCGCTGACACACAACAAAAAACATTCACATTGAAGATTTTGAGATATTCCTAGACAAATGATGTTTCTGATTTGTTAGTGAAGGAAGATTCTATCGTGGAAATGACGCAAGTATTCATGAATGCGTTAATGCTCTGCAAATAATTACAGAGAAAAATTCTTAATGACTGCCAAAAGACAGCTCCTCTTTATAAATAGAACACAAAATTAATTTATGATTTCTTTATGCATGTTGTGCATAAAAATCGATATAAATGCGCACATTAAACGTATTATACAATTAGTCATCACTAGAATGAAGTATTTTGTTATCTACGGAACCAAACCCCAATTTTAACATTAGTTTTAGGTCCCAATTTACGCGGTTTCGATTTACGCGGCATTTCCGTGGAACGTAGTCCCCGCCTAAAACGAGGGTCTACTGTATGTATCAAACAGAGAGATGGCACCATTCGGTATCCTTGTAAATCGACAACTTTCTGAACTTAATTGGTAATTAAATGGCTTATTATTTCTTCCGGTTCTAAATTAAATTTCAAAATACTATTAGACTTTTTGCCTCAGTTGCACATACGTCGGACCTTAATAATTTGTTGCTCAGAAGAAAATTTTGATGATAGAAAGATATATTTTTCTACATACATGCAAATATAACTTTAAAAAAAAAAAAAAAAAAATTACTTGGAATTCTTAAGACAAAGGAACAGAGTAAACATATGCTAAATTAAAAATTATATTTTTAACGGATTTTCCCCCCACTTGTTATGAAAGAGATATTCGCCATTTTTTCCAGGAATTGTCGACCCCCATACTGCCGTCGGAAGGTAAAGGCAGGTTTTCCAACCGCTCCGCATCTTGCGGAGTTGCTCCGCCGCAGCTTCGCAAAAAATTTATCTTGCTCCGCATTTCCCGGTCGAGCGTTTTTAAACGTGATATAGTGTTTAAAGAAGTTTTTCATTTTTATGCTAATGCTTTAAATGATTATCGAAGCTCCGAAACACTTTTCGATAAGTGGTTTTAAGGTTCTTTTTATTGAATTTCATACAAATTACCGAGCTGCTCCGCAAAATTTCAAAATGCTCTTCAAAATCACCACAGATGCTCCTTAAATTGTTTCCCCAAGGTTGGCAAGTGTCTATACAGAAATGAGTTTTTGAGATACAGTAGAACCTCGTTTTACGCGGGGGTTACGTTCCTCGGAAATGCCGTGTAAATCGAAACCGCGTAAATTGAGACTTAATATTAGTGTTAAAATAGGGGTTAAGTTTCGTAGATTTAAAAAAAAAAAATCATTCTAGTGATGACTAATTGTATAATGTTTGATGAGTTCTTATATCGATTTCATGCCAACATGCATAAGGAAAATTCAAAATAATTCAGTGTTTATGAAAGGCTATGATAGTCTTTTGACAATCCAGAATTTTACTCAGTAGTTCTTTGCAGAGCATTAACGCATCCATGATCAGTTCCATGATAGAATCATCCTTCCATGATAGATTCTTCATTCACTAACAAATCAGAAAGATCATTTTTATTGTCAAGGAATGGCTTAAATTTTTCAATGTTAACGTTTTTGTTTCTGTGTCATCGATTTCGGTATCCTCGTTGCTTTTGTCCTCCTTTCTCACTCCTAAAAGCTCTTCTTCCAGTGAGCTCTGAACTGTGTGAGTTTAATAACTTTACTTCAGGCTCGGGAACCGATTGCATAAAATATCTCTAATGGCCCAAGTTCGATTATTAGCACTTCAAAAGGCACTTTATTACGTGTAATCTGAAATCTTTAGGAGTTTGGATTTTAAAATAGGGGAAAATTTTATCTGTTTGCATTGCCGCATCCGCGTAAAATTAAATAAAGGTGTCAAATTTTAAACCGCGTAAAATCGAAACCGCGTAAAATAAACCCGCGTAAAGCGAGGGTCTGCTGTATTTGAAGAAGCGCGTTTTGGATTCCATACGAACAATAGGGAAATATTGGAATCTGACCTTTTTTTCGCGTTTTATTTTCAGCGGAAACGAAATAAGCAAGCTTGTGCAATAAAACAAAAGTACAATGTATAGATGACAAAAATGCAAAAAAAAAAAATCTTTGTAATTAAAAATTTGCACATACTGCTCTTTACCTTCCCAAGGCAGTATATACAAACCGAAAAAAAAAATTAAATCCTTAGGAATCGAGAAAACAATTCGGGCGCCAGTAAAACTAGTTCCAAGAATTGATAGGCAAATTCAATGTAACATGGCTACTAAACACGTTTCTTGGTCTGAAAACACAAGTAGCCAAGGTATTTTTTAGTCGCCTGAGCGACCATATGTGTGTGTGTATATATATATATATATATATATATATATATATATATATATATATATATATATATATATATATATATATATATATATATATATATACATATACACACACACACACACACACACACTTCCCCAAACTCGTAGCATCCATTCATTAATTCCCAGTGATGGTAGGGGTTATCCTTCATCCATTCATTAGTATTGCCTCCCATTCCTGAAATTCTTTCATCTTCCCCAAACCCTTCGGGTTATTTATAATAATGTAGCAGATCCGGAATGACGCTCACATTCATCAAAAGTTGGATCCTTTCTGATAAACCAAAGCATCCGCTCATTCATTCCGATAAACAGTTCGGAAATTACATCACCCCCACAATTTAGATAAGTTGCATTTAGCGGAATTAAAATTCAAACTAGGGATAATCGATGCCTCGGTTAATTTCGTTTTTGAAACACCGCTTGATTGCTCGAAATACGAAGATCAATAACGCGCTTTGATTTAATTTGCTGTTATTCGAGCTGTAGTATTGATGAACTGAACTGTGTATTTTGTGTGTGTGGCGCAGAGCGATTTGTTGTTGGCTTGTAAGAGAAAATAGGAGTAGTTAGAGGCTAAACATTTTTGGTTAGTGAGATTAGTGATCTTTAAGAGAACAAGATTGTTTACTGTCGTTGATAAAAGGAATTCTTGGCTTTGATAGTAAAAAATAAGTTATGTTTTTTTGCTGAATGTAACATATACCTGAAATAATATGATTCCAAAAATAAAGGGTGAACACAAATAATGGATGTTTTTTTTTTGTCTCCCCCCCCCCTCAATTTTACCGACATGAAATTTCCTCTCCCTCCCCCTGTTTTTCGTTTCAATCATACCATTTGATACATTTTGGGGCTAGAAAATTTTAAATGCCGGTGAAACTGGGGGTTATTATTATTATTATTATTATTATTTTTCAGTTATAAATTGTTCAATGTGTAAGCCTTTTGTTACATGACAAACGTGTAAACTGTAATCCAGTTCGTTTCACAAGGCCACGCGATTTCTTTTGTAGGGTTACATCCTTAGATCAAGAATAAATAAGTGGAGGGAGTAAGTCCAATCATTTGCTTAGCAAAAACTGAGGCTAAGACTTTAAGTCACGTGACTAACGACCAATGGTTGACACGTTTTGCTTGAAACTAGCGAAAGAAACCTGTTTTCTTCGGATGCTTTGCTTTAATTCATATCACGTGTCCTTGAATTTTTGCTTTACGAATGAAAATTTTCACTCCTTCCATTTTATCTCTTCTCAATGGTTACATCCCTTCGAAGCTGAAAATACTACAAAAACTTCAAGAATACATATCGCGCCCCGGCAAGGAAAGTGACAACTCAAAATACCAGCATTGGAGAAAATCTTTTACGCAATAGTAGTTTCGAGTGATTTAGCCTCAAATATTACAATGCGCCCGAAAGAATTATGATATGATGTTTACTGATTCGTTTTTGCGGTCTAAATTAAATACGTGTATTTAAGTTTCGAAAATATTTCTTATACAGTGAAATCTGTGTAAGTTGACCACTTGCGATGCACTATTTTAGTGGTCAACTTAAACAGGTGGTCAACTTACGTATAGAGGTTGAATTACATGATATAGATCTAATTTTGTGCCTGAAAATAGAGGTCAACTTACTGTCTTACCACGGATTGTATGGAAAGACAAACATCCGTTTTACAGCCGGAAATGGACGAATCTATGATTTTTTTTACCGATGTCAGCTTTTGCAGAAGCAGAGTCTCATTCAAATGAGTGGAATACGAGCATCAAATTTTTACTTTTCCCCCTTATTCACATAGATTCGTCTTATCTGGACGTTTGGAAATCCGTGGTTGGACTAGACAGGTGGACAACTTACAAAGGTGGTCAACTTTACAAGTTTCGCTGTATATTATGAAAATTTAATTATGTGTTACTATTGATTATTGTTCTAGTTTTTACGCCATCAGGCACCAGTTATACAAGCTAACGTAGTGAGAGTTTTGTGGCAAGAAAGAGCATTCAAATTATATTTTAAATTAAAAGTACGTTTTCCCCAATTTTTGAGTTGTGTCACTTTCTTTGCAGGGGTGAAATATGTTCAGTACTCGAACCATTGACAGTGTGATACTTCAAAATGTGTGGAACGAACTGAATTACAGCTTAGATTTTGTCGTGTAACAAAGGCTCCAACATTGAGCATTTAAAATTGAACATTTTGCACAATTTGTTCACCATTGCACATTTGTGCAATTGAACTTTATTTGGAAGAAAATAACTATTTACGGCAAATTTTAATTCTCAAATTAGTGTCATGGCAAAAAAAAAAAAACTCAATTTTTAGTTAGAAATATACAGTAAAACCTTGTAAAACTGATCACCGTTGTAAGAGGATCACCTGTATAAGTTGACTGCCTGTCTAAGTTAAAGACCGCAAGTAGTCAACTTACACAGGTTTTACTGTAAAATAATTTCGTATTCATCAGGAATATAAATGTGGGGGATCTCTATGAAATGTATATAATTGTTGCTTACTAAAAAAAAATGTTTCTCCTAATGTTCGATATTTTCAAAAATGTCCTAAATTTCTGAAATTGATCCCTACGATTGCTATGTAGCTTAAACCTTGACGTGATAGACAGAAGGACAAAAATTGCGATCGTTTTTGAACTCAGTGGTCATAAGTTAGTCGAAAAATAGACACAGATCTAAGACAACCAAATTCATAGGGTGCTCGTAGGGGGTGGGGTGGGGGCTAGGGGGCAACTGAAATCTCACTGCCACGAGTAAAGGCGACCACAGTTCTCTCACCTTTCAGAATCAAAAATTAAAGACCGATTGAAAAATAATTTTTTACATGGTGGATTGATTTATTTCACGAACAAGTAAAAGCTAAATTGATTACATTTCTAAATAGACTGGCTTTTAGCATATTATTTCATAAGAATTTAAATGGAACTTCAAAAATTCGGAAGAGGGAATCCTACGTCAGCCATCCATCCCGACTTTTAAGGCCATATCCCAAATTTTTTTTAGAGGTGATTTAATTAATGATGTTCTTAAAAACTTATAGCCCAATTTTACAAAGGAAAAAGCAAGTTTGGCGGGCACCGCATCCTAACTCACCATTCCTTTGATCTCCCACTTCTTCGATGCACCAGCTGCTTATGATCAATGTAATTTATTTAAACTGAAACCCTCTCAGTAATATAATCTCAATAATTTCTAAAACAGTAATTGATTTCATATAAGTCAAATTCTTCATACATAAAATGGCAACAGAAAAATTTTGCATTACGATAGCTTGAAAGCAACGATTCACCATCCCCTCAATTTGCATTCCAGGATGCCAAAAGAAAACTGAAGCTATTTAAATCGAAATCCCTCAATCCCAAGCATGAAATTAGATTTCCATAGAAAGGGACTACAAATACAACCCAAGAGGGGAAGATCCCAATCGTAAGAGGTTCATGCGTTTTTGCATCTGTTGAGAAATTACGCTAATATCTCTTTGCATTCGTACGCTTGGAAAATTGAATCTCGTTATGTATTCATAAAGCAAGATGTCTTCTCCAACGGCAAATCCAAAATTAAAAGTATTAAATGTCATCACACACATTCCCATATGTATACCTGCCAACCTTAGAAAAAAATTCAGTAGATTTTTTAATATCCCTTTAAGTACATTCATATGGAAGTTCTTTACTTCATATACACTGTTAAAAATTCAGGAAACTTTTATGGTAAATATTACTGCAAAATGGAGTGTATAGAGTACAGAAAAAAATACATACAAAGGAAGAAAAATAGTTGAATTAATGCTTAATACACGGTTAAAACTTATTTTTGATCAAACTTAATAAGTATTGATAATGTTGCTAGATCTCGATGCGCGAAAGTTTGAATTTTTGCAGGAAGCTTTCAAACCACGGAGTACTTAAGTCTAAATAATCTTTACAGACACAATTTACAGGGTGTTTTTCACAAAATTCCATAAATAAAGGGATTTTCCCAAAGATTCATGAAACCCAGTAGATTTTTAATAAAAATCGGGAGACAAGGAAAAATGCTCAAAATCCAGGAAACAACTAGAAAAACCATTAGAGTTGGCAGATATGCATTTCAATGTTTCATCTATTTCCTTGCTGTAAATTAAAAAAATAAAATGAGAGCACAAAAAGAGATTTTTTATGCATTAATTTAAATAATTTAAATGTGAGCTAAAACTTGCGATAAACCGACGACGGGATATTTGGAGTTAACCACAAGTCTGCAAAACTAAAAGCGCTCTTCAAGCAAAACTCCACTAAAATAGAATTTCTAATCGAACCCCTTAAACGCCTGATTTTTTAGAAACTTTTTGAATATGTTCTTTAAGTTTTGGCAAATCATAGTTTCATTTAAGTATGATTTATATTATAATATGACAAGTAATAAATTACATTCGAATATCCTAAACATTGGTTACATTGTAAAAACATCGTACTGTTTAAATAGTAAAACTTTATTTGTCATTTTCAAACAACAAGGGTTTCTTCATCGTATAAAGCAAAAAAACTACGTGGCGAAAACACTGAAAAAATAAACCCATTTTTTTTTCATCTTCCATTATCATTTAAGATCCAAATTAAAAATCGATTTAATGGCATCTTCAAAGCGCATTTTATTGGTTATTGGCAACAACAGAGCTTTAATTCCCAATCGTAGTATCGTCGTAAGACTAAATGGGCATGCTGCTCGGTGGCAACCTCCGACCGTTTAAGGGTTAAATTCATGCTCGAATAACGTTCAAAAAATAATTATTTTTTTCTCTTCTGAGCAAAGTTCCAGATTTGTTTTTAACATGCTCAAAAAAAAAGTTAAGTTTAATTATTAAACTTTATAAATGGTAACCATTTATAAAAGCGAATTTATTTTCATTAGCAAAAATAATTTTCCCGAAAATAAGTTAAACCACAAATTGTCTCAACATTTTTACATGACATTCAAAGTTGTGGAGGATCCTACTCAAGTTGGGACGAATTGCCAAACAAAAGCATTCGTACAGATCTTTTTTGACTAGAACTAGACAAAACAAAGGTTATTAAAAGTATTGTTTAAAAGTATTATTTTACGAGAAAACTTCAAACTAAGAAATACTTCCCACCTTGGTTTTCCTCGCAAGTTAAAAATGTCACGTATAAATCACTTCGGACGGAGTTCAAATAAGTTATGATAAATCGAAGTTTGAACCATAACTCGGGAGAAATGGCCTTCTTCGCTGCATTACGAGTTCTGAAAGTAAATTTTCCTTAATTGAATTTAACGTTAAATTAAAGATTCTATGAGGGGATTAAATTAGGCGCTTATTTTAATGGGAAACTGAACACAACTTAGAAGAATGAGAGCGAATAAATCATCTCATCCGAATTCTCCGCCCGAAAGAAAGGAATATAGAACTAGATAACGAAAGATTTTTTAAAGTAAATGTTATAAGTGAAACATAAATCGATATAAAAATCTTAAAATATATATAGGATAAGTACTGTTCGTTTTCCTAAGCTGAAACTTAGCGCCAATTTGCGCATGCGTCAGGTCTGCTGTGACTTTATCAAAATAGGGAGGGAAACCCGGAAGTAAAAGGTGCAAAATAACGTGTTCAAAGACAGCAAGCGCGAGCAGTAAGTGCCCATCCTCAACCTATCACCCCTTTTTGAAATGGAATCTGTCCTGAGTGGGTAGTCTTCGCCTGCGAGAACGGACAGTAGCTTGACTAGATCACCTCATTCAATTAGTATTCATTTGCATGATGCGTTATAGTTCTTAGAAATCAGAAGTATCCAGGTATGTAAGACGACGTGCTTATGGCTGAAGACTTGTCGAGGACCCTCCGTGCATTTAAAGGGTGATTGGTGCACGCTAAAACCATCGCTGTCATAAGCGTTTTAGCTGGTGATTGAAATTGTAGTTAGTTGTTTAATGAATAAAGTCACTCGTATGATTATTTTCTATGTATCTGCAGAAAGGAATCTATAGGAAACCATGGGTTCCTAAACTTTTTCGATTTGCACCACCCTTTGAAGAATTAGAATTTTCTCACGGCACCTTAGTCTAGTTCCATCATATGGATTATTGTTACCATGGGCACTCCACGGCACCCCTTACCTCTTCCTGCGGCACTCGAGGCACCCAGTTTGGGAACCCCTGCTGTAAACACAAAATGAATCAAAACAACAAAAAAATTCTGCTATTTCGTTACAGAACTTTCCGCAGAAAGACAAACCAAATTCTGAATCAGACGTGTATTTTACTGAATTAGACGCATATTTATATGTAGTATTTCCTCTCACCTCTTCCCCTACAACTCAACACATAAGTCAGAAATATCTGGATTATCAGATTTAGAAAGCTCTGCAAAATACGTTTGCCTTGAGCCCCAAATTGTCATCACCAGTTCTTAGCTGAAAAGATTGCGTCAGTCCGGAACTCAGAATTCATTGAATGTCCTGAAGTAGTAGCACAGTAGTATTACATTACTACGACAAAGACATCCATCTAACAAATAACACCCAATAACCCCGAAAACCAACACGCATTGGCAAATCAGACGCGATTCAGTAAAATGCCGATCCTAAGCCGTGTCAGTACAGTGAATCTCAATGACAGCTTTCTGTAACCTCGACTGTCGATTTTGGTAGCGAGTAATGTCAGTCTTTCATCTTGCAAATCATCCAGAAGGATCCGAAAAATCGGAAGTTTGTAGCCCCGAAGACATTTCGGGTGCTTAAGATAAGCATCAGGACATGACGCACGTGGCACGTCAATGGACAGGGGCATCATTTCTTCAAAGTCAATTACGTTGCTCTTGGATAATTTCCGTGATAGGAAGGTAAATTATGAGTTTTTCGATCTGGTTTCAGATGTTCTTCGCCTGGCAAGTGGTGATGTGGAACGCTGCCGTAAGTTGTGTGTGGTGAGGTTTTTGAACCGCGTTCTCCTGGTGAGCGATAGAAGCGAAATTTCATGGAAAAGAAAACTCGTGAATGTCATTTCAAAACAAAAAAAAAAAAAAAAAAACTGCAAATGAATGCTAAAATATCTGAAAGCATAATTAGCATAAATAGAAGAGTAAAAATGGTAATGTAATCAATTAGTCTAGTACTCAGAGATGGATCAGGGTGAACATTGCGCAGTTAAGAACACTTATTTCTCTTCTAAGAGCTGGAATAATTCATTTGTGGATACTTTTTTGGTCATAAAATTGTTAAAGCTAAGGTATTTCTAAACGAAAGATAAGATTTCGTAGAACTTGTCATTTTGTTTTGACTCAAACAGTTTTAAGATCATTTTAAAATTCAAATTTTTTACATAGCGCAATACTTAATTAATGTTTTTAAACTGTGCACTTTCAAGTTTTTCAAAGAGCCTAAAGTGCATGTTTTAAATATTCTCAGAAAGTTTTAGCGTCAACATCTTTAAAAATTCGAAACACAAGCATAAAATGCAGCTACTTTTGTCAAACTTTTAACCCCAGTCAATTGGATTATAAAAAAAATGCCCTCCGTAAAAGATGTACAATACATTTTTTTTTCTTTGCCACATATCTTAAGTAGCGAACTACTATACAGTCGACTTACGCGAAGGACGCGTTCCAAGACCCCTCGAATAAGTAAAAATTTCGCGTTGTGCAATAGGGTATGTATACGTTTTTTTATAAACATACTCAATTATTTTAGACGCTTTTAAACATCTTTAAAACCATTCCTTAGATATACATTATCGTTTCCCAGGCCCGACGAGAAACAAGGAGCCCGGGCCTTGGGGGGGGGGGGGGGGCTCAGCGACACTGACGCGAAAAAAAAAAGAAGGAAAGAAAAAAAGAAAGAAAAAAAAGGAAGAAAGAGAAAAGGGTGGAAGAAACTCCGAATAAGAGAAAACGTAAAGATTAAGTAAAATTTAGTCTTTTGATTTAGTGTTGCGGCACTTAAAATAGAGTTACTTGTTTTCTAGTACACAGTTTCGATTTTTTCTCACCCCCCCCCCCACTTTTTTTGAGCAATCACGATTGCTTATTGCTTTCATTTGACTGTTTTTGGCGTTCCTTTGATTTTTCCCACCAGCACCCTCTGCCAGCACCAGCGTCGACCGGCCGCCTCACGATGCTGCTCCTCAAGCAAAAACCATCTCCAGGTTGCGTCCACATCCTACACTTACACGCATACATACACGCACCTACATACACACACTCAAACACATACACACACACGCATACATACAGATACCAACACATACACTCGTGCCTGCACACAGACAAAAACACATATGCCTACACACACATTCACATTCCCCCTATACACAAATACACAACTACCCACACACTCATACCTGCACACAGACATAAACACACATGCCTACACACACATACACATACCCCCTACACACACAAACACACACACACATAAACACACACGCCTACATACACACACACTCGTGATTGCGAAAAACATAATTTGAATTCAAGAGGTCAAATTTCAAATTATTTTTTCTTCCTATTATTTTTTCCCCCGTTTATTTCTTCTTTTCCCTCTATTCTTTTCTTTTTTTTCTTCTTTTTTTCTTTTCGGGGCAAGGTAGGGGCCCGGCGACCTAACTGACAAGGGGCCCGCCTTGGCTCTCTGCGGCCCTACCGTTTCCTAAACAGAAGAACTGAATTTTTATTCTATTAAAAAAAAAGAAGTTGAGAAAATATATTGATTCGAAAAACAATTTGAAATTAGGGTCGATTTGTCGAAACAGCAAGACCCTTTTGGGAAATCCGATTGTAAAGGGAGGTGCAACAGTGAGACGTTATACAGGTCCTACATGCAAAATTTCATCCTTCATCGGCTATCAATTGTTTTTCAGTTATGTAGGTATGTAGAGACAAGACAAAACATAAAAAGTAAGTTTGTTATGAGACATTAAATTAAATTTATAACTTATGCTGAACTTTTTTGTTTCGGCTCAAGTTTTTGTTTACTATGTTTTCACTCTTAGTTTAATATCCAGTTGGACTTAAACTGAAACTTCTTATAACATGTGCTTCCAAATGTGAATATATATTTTTTAAACTATTGAAATTTTTATTTTCTAAACTATAACAACCCTTAAATAAAACAGTTCATTAAATGCAACAATACAAATGTTAATGTTTTTTAATGTATTATACAGCAATTTGCTTATGAAAAGGGAAAATTTGAGGTGGCAAACGAAAAGTGCTCCTCAGAAATTCTTCCGACGCGCAAATCTGAGATTTAAAAGTTGCCAGTTTAACTCAGTAGAGAGACGTTCTTAAACTGCTGACTGTAATTGCTGAATTGCAACAAAGGGATTCAATGAAGGAGCACATTTAGCTATAAAAATAAGTTGTATTTCAAATATTTACTTCTTAAAATAATTAATGAATAAAAAAGACTACCAAAATCTTTTACATTTCATTGATAAAGTGCTTGAACACAATGTAGGCATATAATATTGTCGACGAATTGGGGGGGGGGGACCCCATCACCATCCCCTTGTATTTGCCCCTATGCAAGATATTGATTGCAATATTCATAAAATTTGCCTTACTCACCTGGTGTCATCGTTTGTTACTAATGACACAGTTTTTGTTTATGATTATTTTTTATGTAACATTTTTTTTTTTAATTTCATATTTTTACCATAGTAACAATAACCCTTTCTTTTCAAATTAATAGCAATATAATAATGCAAGTTATGCTCATCAGCTTTTTCATTTTGGTAAATTTGATTTTTTTATGGTAAAAAAATGCCTAAAAAGGGTTACACGAGAAAATAACATTGTTATTTTTTATTAGATTATGAATTATGATTAATTAAAATAATTATTTATGAAATGATGTAGTATGAAATTGATTACATTATTTATAAAAGAAATAATTTCTTTCACAATCGTGTTATTCCCTTCTGTCAAAGTAATTTTTGTTACTGAAATTGATAAAATAAGCAAAAAAAATAATAACATGGACCCGGAAAATACTTTCATTTTCCCAACAGTTATTTTTTAATTAATTTTTTAAAATGTCCGATTTTTCTAACAAGGCGTGGTCTTGATGACGTCACAAATGATACGCTTTGATCTTTCTATCGAGTTTCTACGTTATGATAATGAAGAAGCGAATTAAAATTGCGCTCTACGCTTGCTATCAACCATATCGTTGCCAATACACGTGAGTAAAGATGCAAATTAAATATTTTGTTTTGTGAATGGCAACACTGAATTGCATTTCATCATTTGTGATGTCATCGGCAGAAGCATAAACAATGAAAAGCCACCAATTCAAGTAATTTTTTTTAATATTAAGCTTAAACAAATTATTTTAAAAATAGTCAGATCCTATGTTTTTAAGCATGCTCTTTCAGAAAAAAATACTTTTAAAATTTTGGAAACGATCCCATTAATGTAATAAAATTGTGTAATAATTATAATTCCATTAAATCATTAAAACAGTAGAATATATTAAACATTCGGCAAATCAGTGGATTTTCATTTTGTCCAATTCGTCCATTTTGTCCAATTTCTTTCGACGCCCCATACATATTACAAAAAAGGGGACGAAATATCAACCCAGTATCCTCAAAATTGTTTAGTAACATTTAAATATTTTGAAGGAAACTAAAACAAAATATTTCTACGAAAATCACCTTTACAAATAATAAAAATAAACCCACCTTATAATCGGTTGTAAACCATAATTTACTCTATAAACATACAGACAATATTTACTGCTAGCCATGAGTAGTAAAAAAACCCCAACCTTATTATCGATTGTAAACCATAATTTACTTTTTATACATAAAGATACAATATTTGCTGCTAGCATGTGTAATAAATCACGTTTGATGTGCAGCGGTTATTCGCATCAATGGCCCGAAAAGTTTCCAGTTTGAACAGTTCTAACTGAAGGATGAAATACTACATGTGACTTGATTTCGGAATGGTGGAAACTATACTTGTCATTACGTGACATAACTGGCCTTGGAGAATTTGTGTAAATTTTATCTCGGGATTAAACAGATTTGTGACAAATTGGAGAGTGCCGATCTTCGGGGAGCCTCTGGCGAAGATTAATATGATAAAGGATGTATATATGTTAAACGGTTATTAATAACTGTCAGCAGTATGTCCAAAAAAAGTCTCAATGAGCCTGAAACAGGTATTTTTGGCAAGCAGGATTACTTTTAGGTTCGAAAACGGGAACAGTAACTCGAGAATAAATTGCAGTAAAATGCAACTCATGAAACATACTTTTGGGATAAATGAAAATGAATTATGTATTACATACCTAACCTATTTCTTCTTATCCGAAAAGTTTTGTCTCACTCCTTTGATTTTGTTGAGCCGATAGGGCACAACTCAAGTCTTTTTGCTTAGCAAACTTCAAACATGGATTTTGGCAACACTATTTTAGTTGAAATCTGAACGTTATTTTTTACTAGAAAATCGCCCGTCAAGATATGACGGGTGAAAATTGCTTCTACATTTGAACGAAGCAATTGCCTGTTTGGTGATAGTTTGATAGTTGAAATTTCGACCCTAACTCCAGTGGATTAACCCTATACTCCAGTAGATAGCGTTCATTGTTGACCACTTTCTCGTTTCTTCCTTCCCTTGAAATGACACAATCTTACCGGTAAAACAGTTAAGTTACCGGATCCAGTTCAGCCTTGTCACAATAAAGCCTTTTCCTGCACTTTAAACATTACCAAAACATACTATCAAATTATCATGCCGTGGCTCGAGTTTCATTGTTTGATGACGTCAGGAGCGTAACTCGATCATTGGCTATTATTATATATATGAGGATGCTATCTCATTTATATTTGGGTGAGGTTTTGATTGATTTATTTGGTACAATCTAGAATGGTGCAAATCAGTCGTGCCCAACCTTTTTCTACCCAAGGGCAGCATCTAATAGTAAAATGATTCTCGCGAGCCAAAACAAACACACATAAAATTTCAAAATCTCTAGAAAAAAAAAAGAAAAAAAAAAAGAAAAAAAAAAGTTAAATAGCATGGGCAAATCTGGGGAAAAAAAGAGGGCAAATCTGGGGGAAAAAAAGAAAACTAAAACCAAACCAAGTACTGTTGTCATTACTGCTACGCTCTTTTTAGCCTACTTTCCCAGTAAAAGTCAGAAAAAGAAGAAAAAAGCATGAAAGAAGGCTTAATGCATCTTAAAAATATCGCAAAAAACAAAAAAAAGTCAAAAATAAATAAAATAATTAAATAAATATTGAAAAATTAAAAATTGGAAAGTAGGGTATTGAGATGGGGAAAAATGTCTGTCGGTCTGTCTGTCGGTCTGTCTGTCTGTCCCCCCCCCTAATAACTTTTGAATGAATAGTCCGATTCGAACAAACTTTTTTTTGTTCGAAAGATCTCGGCGAGGACACCTCATTCCCATATTTCACTTTTTGATTTGAACTATTTTTTGTTCAATTTTGAACAGTTCAAAAAAACTTAACATTAGCGCCTACGGGGAAATTCAAGGCAATTCCGAACTGTGAGGCGAATTTGCTTCAAACAAATTTTGTAGGAAAAAACTTTTGATGAAAAACTTGTATATAAAATATCTTTTTGATTTGAACAATTTTCCGTTCAATTTTGAACAGTTCAAATTCCTTAACATCAGCGCCTACGGGGAAACTGAAAGTCAATGTAGATTCTGTACTTGAAGGAAGATTTACTTCAAACAAATTTCGTTGGAAATAGCTCTGGACGACGAACTCCAGACTTCGACTCCGAGAATTTCGGGGCACTTGACCCCGACTCCGACTCATGTGCCCGATAATTAATCGGACTCCGACTCCTCGACTTCGACTCTGACTTCGTAGCTTTGGTAAAAATTTATACACGGAGGACAAATGACTGACTCCGATTTTTAGATATTCGACTCCGATTCCTTTACCCTAAAATGAGATTGATTCCGCAGCTATGGTTTTGACTGTGAAATAATTATTGTTGATTTGACTTGTTTTTATTTTTACGCTAAAGTTTTAATTTAGGTATTCAGATTTCGGCGAATAAACTCGAAGTCATTTATGTTTCTACATAAAGATATGCGCAGACGATTTTTTTTTTTTGTTTGACAATGAAAATTATTTCTTTAAGTTGACATTTTATTGTTTTTATTTATTTTGGTAAGTGCATTAATTCATTTAAAAAATTGTTTTTGGCAACAGGGGAAAAAAGAAACTTTTTTTTTTTTGATATGATGTATTTATTTTAATGAGCTTATTAATTTTAATTATTATTTTTTCGTTTTGAAAGCTGTTAAAGATTTTTTTAATGGAAAAATTGTATTTGCTGCTTTGTTTAAAAGTTGCTGCTTTTTTTTTTTTTTTATGCATCTATTTTTTTTTAGATGAGTGAAAAATATTTTATTCCTAGATATCAGCTTAAAGTATTTTAAAAATATGTTTGAAAAAATTTGCGATTTTAGCTATTTTTGAGAATATTGATTAAGTACTAGAAAGTAGTATGGGTATACGGGAAAGTAGGCTCGTCTAGTTCTAGACAGAACTTCTTGTTTATAACGTGCATCTGTTTTTCAGAAATAAATTTATGAATATTTGGCTAAAAATTTATAATTTTAAACAAAACAACGGGCCACACGGATCAGCTTCGCGGTCCGGGTGTCCCGTGGGTCGTAGGTCGCACCCCACTGGAGTAAGCGAGATATAATGGGCCTTTGAGAATCGTGCAAATTTCATCGTTGAGATTAAACAGATGTGACAAATTGGAGAGTGCCGATTTTCGAGAGTCTCTGGCGAAGATTAATATGATAAAGGATTTGTATATGTTAAACGGTGATTAAACACTAACAGAAGTATGTTCAAAGAAAGTCTAAAAGAGCCTGAAACAAGTATTTTAAGCAAACAGGAACACGTAAAGGTGCAAAACGGGAATGGCAAATTTGGCGCTAAATTGCAGCTCATGTAACATACTTTTAAGAAGGATAATGAAGAATAATGCATTCCATATCTGATCAATTTTATTTTACCTCAAAGGTTTTATCTTAGCCCCCTGAGGTTTCTTCATTATAAATACGTTTTTTCTCAACAAAAACATTTTTACTTAAACAATATAATAAGAATTGAGCGTAATTTTATTCGAAACAATTTTTATCGATTGTTTCACAAATATTGTACAAAGTCACACTATATTTACGACTTTAAAATGCAACAAAACATTTACTTAAATTTCCTATACAAAAGTCATTATAATGTTTTTTCCGGAAGAAATAAGTCACCCTTTGTAACTTCACACATAAATCGAAGAATTTCTGAATACAATTTATCCACATGGAGAGCTCATTTAAACAAAGAATTTAGAAAGTGCCAGGGAATCTAATGTCATTAGCAACATCAAATAAATTGTTGACATTCCACTAACAGTAATGTCAATTGAATATCCACTATGCATTCGAGAGATAACAGATTCAATTGGAACCCCCGAAATCAATTACACCATACAATTAATTTACTGCTCCCTGACTGACTGTTTCACTGAGGACTGCTGAGTAGGAGCCAAACTGGTTTTGATTCAATGGGGTCGGAGATGCTAAAAAAACATGACGACTCCGATTCCACGGACAAGCAAAAAACATGCAAAATTCGAAAGGGAAAAAATTCAAGATACCTATTTTTCGGTTAGAAGAAACTGCTTTTTCAATGCAAAAAAAAAAGAAGTTATCCTATGGATATAAAGACAACTAACAAACCTTGAATTTTTTCTATGGAATAACTTGATATCCATACGCTCACAAAATTGAAAAAAAAAATGGTTCCTTGCAGAGTAAAAACGCGTGTATACACTTTTTTTTTGCAAATTGCTCATTTTTTACTGTCGTTAAAAGCCTTAATAATAAATCCAATTAAACTATTTGATTGTGATTCGAAGTAAAATTTTAAACAATCAAATTGAGAAAAAGAAAAATAGAAAGAAAAACAGAAAAGAAAGGAAGAGAAAATAGAGACAGAAAAGAAAGCAAGAGAAATTGGGGACAGAAAAGATAGGGAAAGAAAAGAGAGAAAAAAAATGTTTTTCGATCATTTCCGGGAAATTCAAACTACTGCCGACATGCCCGTATTAATACAATTCGAAGTTATAATAAATAACAAAACGTAGTAAGTAATTCCCCAAGGCTGCGTAGCGAACGACGATGCTGATGGGCGGAATCAAAAGCTAACAGAATTTCACGTACACAGCAGAAGGAACAAGAGAACGTATTTTTCCTTTCAAGGGGTAAGCCCTAGCACACCCTTGAGTGAAAAAAAAAATAGAGAAAAAAAAAAGAGAAAGAAACTAAAGCAAAAATCAATACATGTCTTCACTTCCAACCCTAATGATACAGTGCCGAATGAAAGCCTGGAGGTCTTCTCCATTTTTTTTTTTCCAAAGCATTGCTAACGATCTTTTACTTCAGACATCCAATTATTCACGCGAAATTCCACGCTTCCTCAGTCTATCTTGACCGCTGGTTTTTTTTTTTTTTTTTTTTGAGCAATCACGATTGCTTATTGCTTTCATTTGACCGTCCTTGGCGTTTGGTTCCTTTTTCAGCTTGGAACAGGGACACCAGCACCACCGCCCCCGGGCTCTGCAGGCGCGGCTCCGAGCACTGCCTCCTGAAATCCGTTTCTCCTGGTCGATGGCGTTCATGTCCTACACACACGCGCGCTCATACAAGCACACACACATACACACACGCTCATACACACAAGCATTTACACACATACGCCTACGTGCATACACACAGGTCTACGCATACACACAAGCTTACGCATGCACGTACGCGTCTACACATACACATACGCCTGCACACAGACACACACAACTATACACACGTAACTGCCCAGGAGGAGGGGTAGGCTTGGGAGGACAGGAGCTGTTTCTAGAAATAATAGCCTCCAATGAGTAGGGCCCTGTTGCAACTCGTGATTGCGAAAAACATAATTTGAATCCAGAATTTCAGAATTCAAGTTAATTTTTTTTTTTTTACTTTTTTTTTTTTTTTTTTTTTTTTTGCGCGTTTGAGCTTGAGACGACAAGGATTACAGTCTAATAATAACTGAACGAAATGTGTGGGAATTCTAGCACGAAAATTTTCAAAAATTCGTTTGCATCCTCTTTCGAATAAGTTGTCTTAATATTATTGGTGCAAGATAAAAGCAATACGTATGACTTGAAAAAAGAATGGCAGTTTTTATTTTCGTCATATAAAACTCAAAAGAAATTTGAAGTAAAAACGGAGTTCAAAATACATACGTGGGAAGAAAAAAGGCAGTTATCTGCTTTTTTTTTTTTTGCATTTGTCATTTAATGTATAAACTTGCTTATTTGGTTGCCGCTGAAAATACAGAACGAAAAAAAAACGCCAAATCCCATAATTTCTCTATTCTTAGTATGGAATCCAAAACGCGTTTCTTTAAATATCTCAGAAACTCATTTTTGTAGATACTGCGCTTTACTTCCCACGGCAGTATAGATGTACAAAAATACGCTCACGCGTTTTTAGGTAGGAATAACAATTAGTACTACTAATAGTTACATGGTCGCAGTATTTCACAAATTTGACGAAAGTGGATGTAGGGGTCGCTCGTTCAGCTTCGACGGGGGAGGGGGGGGAGCTAATGAAATTGAGAGTTTGCACGTGACCAGGGGAAGGGAGAGAGGGGGTAACAAGTACGACGTCATACATTTTGGGGGAAATAAAAATAATTTTTTGCACCAAAATGTTTACGTAATGTAACGTGACACGTGACAACGCGAGCGAAGGTAGTAAGGTGAAGTGTGACATTTTGTCACAAGGGGGGGGGGGGGGGGTCAACCGTGTTGAAAAATGCGTCACCATTTGCGACCAGCCCTTATCTTTTTCATTAAAGGGCCCCTCCATTAAGAGGAACCAAAACCACCGCATGCGGAAGGGCCTTCGTGCAGCTGAAAACTTGTGCATCTGCTCAGAAATGCTTCTAAAAACGACTCCGCAGGTGTATGCACGATAAAAATCTGACGCTCTACTGGGGACATCCTATTCCTCGTCGGAGCAGCATAGCGAACCCATGGGTGCTCAAGGTGACATCTCAAGGACACGAAATTGCTCTTCAAGCGGCGAAATGAAAAGCAAAGAGCATAATGAAAGGGATGAATAGTTGACCTGTAATTACCACGCCTGCGCAGTACAATCTCAGGGATTTTGAGCCGAGTCCGAGTTTTTTTTTTTTTTTTTGACGGAAACATTACGGACGAAAAATGTATTAAAATCATAGGCTAAAATATTATTATAAAAAAAAATAATGAAAAAAAAAGAAACGAGTTTTTGTAGCAACATGAAAACATCCAGCAAATAAGCATAACTTAACTTTTTGAATGAGTGTAAACAATAATAGCAAAATCATTAAATCATAACCAAACAATTAACTTCAATGTAAAAATAGACAATAAAGTCAAGTGTTTTTTATTTCAATTTTCATAATGATTCTATGTTCCATTTTAATAAAAAAAAAAATAAGCGTTTTGTTTCGAGCGATGAGAAACTCAAGGCTGAAATCAAAAGCCTACGCTTTCTTTTTGGAAATTGTAGTTGAACCTTTAATCTAGCGTTTCTTAAATTGTGTTCCGCGGAATTCCAGGGTTCCACGGAGCTCTCTCGGGGGTTCCATGAGACTTGCATGTTTTCCTTTCAAACCTTTCGAATTTGTCACTTAAAAAATTTGCAAATATGACGCCTTTTCAAAGATACATTTACTGTCACTGTCGCATTTAATCTAAGCATTACAACCGAATCCCGATTCAACAAACCTCGATTTAACGAATTTCGCAATTTAGCGATTTTTTCTTTGTCCTCGACTAAAATGAAGGCAAAAACCGACCTCAAAATAATGAATTATTTTTTCAGCCAAAAAAAAAATCTTTTTTTTTTTTTTTTGTTAATTTGAGTTAGGAAATATTAGATTGTTTTCTAAATATTACATCCAACTTGTCCGTAGCAGAAGAAGACTTTTTTTTTTTTTTTTCTGGAATCGGCAATTCTTGACGCGCGAGGGGGCAACTAAAGAATAATGGTTCTAATGCTGAAAGCGATAGTCAAACTCCCATTAAAACTTACTTTTTCAAATGCTTTACATGGCCTAGAAATTGTAAAAACATATCTCATGCAGCAGGCTGCAAAAGACACAGTTTTTTTTTTTTTTTTTTTTTTTTTTTCCCTCCGTTAAGTCGAAAGATAACTATTTCGAGTCAAGTATCAAGGAAATTGTCCAAACATCTATTACTCAGTAGTTTAAAATTTCAATTTAACTAACGTGTTATAAGTCGTAGAATGCTGAATAAAAAGTGTAAACTTTCTAATTATGGATATTTTTGCACAGTTGCTTATAAGGGATATTAGATAAGGTAAGTGATTTTTCTTTTAAATTTCACACCCCGATATTACGAAATGACCTTGATTTAACGTGTAAAATTCCCGATGAATTCTTTAAATCGGGGTTTGACTGTATCACCCATCTGGATTAGCCACTATGGGAACAATTTTATTTCTCACCTAAAATAATGCAAATTTCTGACTATCAAAAATAGCATGAAATGGTGCCTTTAAGGTTTTAACTTCGAAATTTTTTCGTGATCATCAATCCCAAAACGCCTATTTTTCATCTAATGTCTCCAAAAATAACATAAAATTAGATTTTAAAATCTTCAATTTTGAGAAAGTTTCGGAAGAAGCTATTGACTCCCTAATATCACCAAAAACAGTTAAAAAGAGGCTTCAATGTTGAACAAATTTCGGGAAAGCACCCCAAATCCACTCTCCCCGGTATCTATAGAAAGACCCTGGTAACCTGATCAGTGAGCCTTTGGACTTGTGACCAGAGGTTCCCGGGTTCGATCCTAGCTGGTCGCAGATCCCCCGTCTTCATTAATGGTGACTGGGGGACGCTAAATATGCTCGTGACCACAAAGTTCTCCAAGTGAACGAACGATACCTCTGGGGGTGCTGAACCAGGGATTGCTCGGTTCCTGGTCTGGTTCAAAAAATCAGAGCTATCTTCAAGGTGCTTTCCAACTGGTTAAGCCACAAATAGTGGCAGGTACAGATGACTCTGGAGTGAATAGTGAAAAGTATCTACGGCAACAGTTGAAAGGAAAATTTAAGCATTTAACAAGTAATGGCCAATTTAAGGAGGAGTACTCGTCACGAGGCTCTAAATGTTTTAGTTCTGTCTAAGGCCCCTATATATATACAGCACACTCTAGTTTTGTCTGAGGGAACACACAGTGACATCAAAAACTCTGACATGTAAATAAATTTAAAATATTTTTAAATTTTTAGTTTTAAGGTTTAAAATCTTTTTTACGTAAATTTAAGTGAATTACTAACACTTTTGTAGGTAAAGCACATCAGTATTTCTTTTCCTAGTTAAGAAGATATTTTAATCATATAACTCATGCATGAATTCTGAGGTCATTTATCCCTTTTAAAATTCTGAGTATTTCTCAGAGTCACAAATAGGAGTGTACTGGTATTTTACAGTAAGAAATAATAATTAGAAATCATCAATAATTAAAGTGATCTATAATTATGTATATTTAATTAGCGATTTAATGACAAATAGTTAATATGTTAGTCTCTTTGGGGTAAGAACCTGGGCATTCTCCGAAACAAAAGACTGGCTACGCCACTGCGAACTATTCAAACACCAGGGGTTCCACGAAAAACGTGAGCATTAAAAAGGGTTCCACTAATCCACTAATCAAAGAAATTACGAAACGCTGCTTTAGTCAATGATATTACTCTTATTTAAACCTGTACCTCATTGGGGGAAGAAAAATAAAAACAAAAAAACAAAAGCAAGCTATCTATAGTTGTGGAACTCCCTAAAGATTTTATTGCATGCACGGATTCTTTTTTTTTTTTTTTACTTTTCAGTTCATGTTAACAAAAACATCAATTTTTTTTTAAACTCGAATTTCATATCCCCTTTCAGTCTTGACTATTTCATGAAAACAATATTTGAAAACAAAGCAAGCCTGCAAATTCGTAAAATTATAGAAAAACCAACAAAGAACAAAAGAACTTGGCCGATATTCAAAACTTCTACCTCAGACACTCAGAACTAGCAACAACCCTTTGTGATTTGATATACTGCCGTGCTAAGCACAAAAGTCATATCTGCACATCAAGATGGAGTTACGGTCACCAGGTGGCTCTTTATCACGTATTTCACCTAAATACAATGTTTTATGATCATTTGTCAATAGGAAATACTTTTTAAAAAAATTTGAAAACATTGCAACTGAGTCAAATATACGGAGGCTCAAAACTTTAAACGACGATTTCTCATGTTGAACTCAGAGCTGCAGTTACGACTTTTGCGCTTAGCACGGCAGTATAGCAGTCAAGCTTAATAAGGATTAATTCAGTCATCGCCTTGGAGCAATTGATGACAAAAATTAATCCCATCGCGAACTATTTGCATACCAGATTTTGTGGTCCTTGCATTACTTCTTTAGGAATAGCAGTAATGCTTAAAGGGCGGTCTACAAATGATGCCATACGCTTTTTGAAGAGGAGGGGGATCGTGAAGTTGTGACAATTTGTGACAAGGGGGAGAGGGGAAACAACAGTAAGTGTGACATCACGTATTTATGAAAAAATAGCGTGGTGTGTGACAAAAGAGCGGGAAGGGGGATAAGGTGAAATGTCACTTTGTGACAAAAATTTTGAAAAAAAGTTTGACATCATTTATGGACAGCGCCTAACAAGAAAATAAATCGATTGCGTCAACGCCTTTGAAGAGGCTGGCGGTAAAATCTAATCAGCTATCTCTCAAACGAAACAGAAAGCTAGCCTTTTATTATTTCATACCAAATAGTGCATTACAGTAAAATGCATAACAGTACCTCATTAATTCGGAATAATAGGGGATCCAGCTCAACCGAATTAAGGCTACAATGGAGTATGAAAATCATTTTTTTAAACTTATTTTGAAGATATAGTTTTGAAATTTTTGTGAGTCATAGACCTTTATGAGGGGAAGTAATATGTAAAGTTTTGTTACAAAATTCTGAATAGTTTTTAAGATACACAGGATATTTTATTTTTTAATCGTAAATATTTGAACCACAAAAATCACTCCATGAGCACCATTTTTTTTTTTTTTTACTTGATTTTCTCTATGTTTCTAGATGTATAATTTCATATTTAAAGAAAACTTGGGGAGCAAAATTTCATTCGCCACAATATTTTGTTTAAAAGTTGTCAAAAACAGATTTTTTGTTAAAATTTCGAATTTTTCTGAAAACAGTCAATAAAATTGGGATTTAAGCCCTTTTTTTTTAAATATTTGATGGTATTGAAAATTTGCTCTCTAATAGTTTTTAATTTGGATCTCATTATCAATCTGAAAAAAAAAAAAACTCAAAGTAATTAAACAAATCCTGATCTGCAGCAAGGTCGTGTGACGCACGACGGCGCTAGAATCAAAAAGGCGCCGAGCACTACCAATTAAAAATGCTCCAAATCGAGGGGAAAATTCTTCAACCAAAAGAAAAAAAAATGACTTTTCATTACATCAAAGGGAGACGGTGAAACCATACTGCTCATTGAAACAAACAATCCGTCTCACTGCCCATCTAACGGAACAAATTATGTATTGCCTTGTTGTGTCTAAACATACTATTAGAAAAAGCAACCTTTTGCACTGAAAAAAACGATGCCAATTAATGCATATATTAGCAGTTTTCTTCCTAAGAAGTGGAGCTGTGAATCCTATTTCAGGATGTCTATAGTACACTAAGTCGAGCATACGAGGCACAAGAATTTCCCCATTTTGTTCTTTCAGTGACTATGTTGTATAATAATTTCTGCAATATGTATTTCCGTAATTTTAACTTTCGTTAGTGTTAATTGGATTGCTTCATGTTTTCATACATTAAAAAAAATGGTAAGCAGATTTGCATAACTTTGCATAACAATTTGCACACTTGTGCGTAATATTTATATATTGTAGAGTATATAATAATGAGGTTAACTTTTAGTTTCGAAAAGTAACGAGATCATAATTCCTCGATTCCCCCCCCCCTGCTCCCATTTTCTTCAAGTATTTGTGCATTAAATTAAAAAAAGGAGCTGTGGACAATGTCTTTGTTTTAGATATTAAACTGCCTTTTTAACGATTCTGTACAGAATTATTGGTTTTACCGGAAAGGATTTTAGTTCCAAATTTTAAGATCGAATATCTTCTACATCAACTTAGAAATATAATCAGTTTTGACAGGCATAAAAGTTTGATTAATTATTCATCAAATAGAGACATTTTAGAGCGGCGTTAACTTTGATATTTAAGATATTCTTTTTCCTAAACGCATTGGCATGTAAAGGAGCTACTGAACACGAAATAACTTTCAGACATGAAGTAAAAATGTTCACCTTATTCCAAAGTTATATATTTACCCAGTTTTTTAAATAAATTAAAAATCGAACGTATTTTTCATACATTATTTGTCTACAAAACCTCGCTTCAGGTGTAAATTATGTATTCCTCGAACGCCACTGTATAAAGACGCTCAAAAGACTTTTGCACGACGGCGCCAACCATGCTGTGCGCGGGCCTGTCTACAGGAAGCATTTGAAAAATGCACATGAATTGAAATTTTACGATAGTGAGATATTAGCATTTAAATAAAACATTTCTTCAGAAAATGTAAAATATCACACTGACAGAACAGCTTATAACTTTTGTAAAAGTAATTGGTATTGATTTTTTTTTTTTTTTGCTATGAATAACCCATTGTTCAAAGATTAATTTTAAGAAAACAATCAAAAAATCAAAGTTTTGGTCGGTTTTTTGCATTTTAAGACTCTATTGTAGACTTAATAAAAGTACGGTCTGAACAAAATTATCCAGATAAATTGAGCCTAGGTTCATAAACAGACTACTGTACACAGTAAAAATTGTGTTTTGAACTCCAAGAGAATGAAAAACTACACAAGAGAAAATTGCGAAAATACAAAATACGGCCTGCAAAAATTTAGCCTTTTTTTCTATTCTAAATCTCTACTCTTTACAGACTCTAAATGGCTGCCCAAACTAAGCAAAGTGCGGTTTAATAGGGTCCGTATTAATGAGGGTTTACTTTACATCAATTCCATAATTTTACTATCAAAAGAAGGGATAAAAAAACTAGCAACGCTCAAAATGCTAAACACCACTAAAAAAAAATTGCAAGAATAATTTTCCCATACTTCAAGTTGTTACAGTAGCTCTGACATTTACGAGGGGAAAGAAAAATTGCTTTCTTCTGTTTAAAAAAAAAAAAAAAGTAGTCAAAAACCGAAACAAAAACAGACACAGGTTCCTCTCCCGCCAACAGCAGAAGACTCTGCCAAATTGAAAAACGCATCACGCAATGCTATCACTCTGGGCTTCTGAATTGACTCTTTTGTTGGGGAGTTGTCTTCCAGGAATGCGAGAAAAGAAAAATGTAACTTAGACAATGATGCCCATGACGTTATTGTTCTTCCGAATTATAAATATTTACGCAAGTCATACACTGCGTAACGGTTACAGAAGGATTTTTAATCATTTGTTTTCCAATGAGAAATATACAGTCAAACTCGCTTGTAAGGAGTGCGACGGGACCGCGAAATTTACTCGTTATAACAAGTGCTCGTAAAAAACGGGTTTGTTAAAACATCATAAAAATTCAAACACATTTGCTTTGTGTGATTTTTATTTCTGTACAGTGCCAAATAAGTTAGTTAAAATGCTTTGAACTAGTCTTGTAGTCTCTTTCCTGCTTGACTTTTTCGAGAAATTCTTATGGCTCCAAAAGCATTGTCATGTGCACCACTGACTTCCAAAGTAGTTTGAAGCTTTTCTGCATATGAAAAGCCATTGACTGTTGAGCGTGGTTCAGCTTGAAATACTTCACATTTGTCATTATCGTTGTCGATTTCATGATTGTTTTCATCAAACTAGAATTAAAGCTACAATAACCTTGGAAGTACCTCGAAAGTGATAACTTTGGCAGCAACTATTCGACAAATATCTTTCAAACTCTTACTACTAAACAAATTAAAGAAACGTGCAACCAATCACTTGTTCTGGGGATTTCCGATTCATCAGTAACTTTCGGTTGACTTTGGAAAGTTGATGGAATTTCTCCGAGAAAGGATAAACAAAACAGGAAGTCAATAAAAGTTTTATGAATCACAAAATATTGCTCGCTTTAAGCGGGGTTTACTCGTTAAAAGCGAATTGTGCTTCCGTAGACTTTACATTGTACCAACCAAGTAATTCTGGTTTCCAAGTGAAATCCGGGTTCTCATTAAATGACGGAAGCGAGTTCAACTGTAGAAACCTTTAAGTTACATGCCATTCAGTGTCGGTCCTTCCGATTTTTCCGATCCATGGCAAAAGCTTGATACTACCGCCCTTAACCTTCCTCTAAGTTTTTACATCAATTTTCAACAAAAAGCCGGAAATAGAGTGAATTGGCCGCCCTCATAAGTCGCGACCTGAACCAAGGGCCCCGGCTGATCGCCCAAATGACGGTCCTACGTTTATTGTTTAAAGCCTTTCCTATAGAGTAAAATATGAATTAAGATTGCAAATACATCCAGGGACAGGCCCAGAAATTTTGGAGCCTGTCACAAATGACTTTTCCGGGCTCCCTTCCACATTGTTTACTTCTGTATTTCACCCCTAATTTTAAAAATATTAGGCCCCCTTCCGCCTCGGGCCAACAGGTGTCCCTTCTCCCCCCCCCCCCCCTCTGTGCACGCCCCTGAATACATCACACCGTATTGCAAATCCTTTACAGTAGAAGTGTAATAGATACAGAAGATGTATTAGAAATTTTCAGTCAGGAATTACTCGATCGGATACTCAAAGGAAGTGCTTGATATAAAATTTTACCCAGTGAAAGTTTTTTGATTGAGTAACATCCAGATCACACACACACAAAACAACCTTGACACTTCACACATACAAGTAATTGCGCTGTAAAACCTGTCAAGAGTAACAACCATCAAGTTTTGACAAAAGTCGCCCTAAACCTGCTTTAAAGCGCGAAAAGCCATTTTAAAAGTTTGAAAACTGTTCCATTAATTGATAGTCACAAAACTCTGACGAGTTCCTTAGACGTACCATCCGTCAAAAACCAATGATTCTTGAAATTTCAAGTCTTAGTTTTCTGGTGCATTCATTTGCGGTTTTTGTTCTCCTCGTAAATGTATTTTCGTGTGGTAAGGCTAATGAAAGCAACCTTATGATCTTATGAATACGGAAAGGGACGATCTGTAATAATTTAAAGCCCCATTCTAGGATGCTTTTACTTAAACGTTTCTCACTTTCGAACTGTGTGAAAATAAGTCACATTTGAGTAGTTGTTTTTACTTAAAATGTTCAGTCGATAAATAGGTTGATATACTTCAAATTAGTTTTTTTTTTCCCCCTCTCTCTCTCTATTTATAAGTCAGATTTCAAATACTTTACCAGAGGATTATTTTATGATGTTCTTTAAATGTCCCCTGGTAAAACAGTGTGAGTAGTTTGCATTGTTAGAGAAGAAAAACAGAAAGGAACAACATGTCCATATCGTCGCCTTAGATCAACAGGAAAATATCTAAGCCCAGGAAAGCTATCCTACTGTTGCTTTGAGGCGACGAGATGTTTAGAAAAGAAGTGCATTAGGTGGTACTTGACGGTATTTTAAGTGCGATCGGAAACATATATTAACAGCTGGTAGTAACTACGATGAACTTGTTTAAGGAAGTTCAAAACCTAGATTCATCGAAACACGAGTATCTCAAGTCACTGATGAGAGTTCATGTATCAAAAGCAAAAAAAAAAAAAAAACCGTATTTACATTTCCAGAAATATATCCGAGTCATATTTTCAGCTAATACGTTCTTTCTGCTAACTTTTTTCGAATTAAAATAATAAGAGTAAAAACAGGAAACCGCAGGAAGTGCAAACTGAGAAAAAATGCCGTTCGTTTCGAAAGACAAAGGGACTACTGTCAAATTCGTATAGCAAGGAAGTTCAAGAGCTATTTTTCTTCCAGCTACTTCCTCGTCAAATATAAATTAACATCTATTCGTGTGAATACTCTCACAGAAAGAAGAAAGAAAAAACTAACAACAATTTATACTTTTTGTTAACCTCTTATGTTAGCTTTTTATTAAAATCATCGTAAGGGGGAAAAAGTAATGGATGTGCAAACTCCGATAATGACTCCAACAAGAAACGCAAGGGCGCTCATATAGGGGGTTTAAGCCCCCCCCCCCTTTGAAATTAGAACTTCCTTGCTTTTAGTACTTTTTTCTTTGCAAAAATGTAAAAATATTTCTTCTCCAGCTATTAATGAATAAATTATTAAAAATGTCAAATTTTAATGACTCTAATCTGCCCTGTAATCGGTTTTCACGTGAAAAATATCCAGCTAAACCATAGGGAAAATATTTGAGCCCCCCCCCCCCCTTTCAAATCTGCATATGGGCGCCCATGAAGAAACGTGATATTTTCGAGCAAAAACGTTCAAATCAATTTCATTTGGAAAAATCTACTTGATTAAATTTGCAATATACACAGATTACACAGATGGATATTGAAAAGCAGAAACGTCACAGCAAATATACAAGAGGTATAAGGGGTCGTCAGCTAATGATGTCACGCTAGCGCTTTGAGGGGAGAGTGGGGGTTGAAGTTATGAGTTTATGATATGTTCGAAGGGGGAAACAAGTGTGACATCGCACGCTTTGGTTGAAATAAAAATATTTTGTCATGACAGTGATTGTGTAATATAGTGTAAGATATGACAAGGGGAGTAGGTAGAAGTGTGACACTTTGTAATAAAAGGGCGGGACGGGATCAAATATGATTTTAAAAAATGCAAAAGTTATGAACAGTAGGGTGTCCTAAAAAAATCTGAAAGTCGATTTTTCAAGTCGCACACCCGCTTATATTTTTCTTTTTAAGTAAAAAAAAACGTGAAAAAAGTTTCATGTAATTTCAAGAACGGCAACCCGTGCCCGACTTGCACCTGAACTCTGTGTGCTCGGACGAATCATTTTTTTTTTTGGGGGGGGGGGAATTTGAAATTTCATGCTGATAAAACGTTGTCTTTACAGCCACACATGTACCACAAAAAAAAATTTAAACAAATTTAAAAATATTTAGTTGTCAGCATAAGGCTTAAAATTTATAATTTTCTTCAAAAAATTGTTTTTTTTTTTTTCTATTTATCTTTTAGAAAATTAACATACAAATTTAAATAAAATATCATGTTCAAAAATTATCAGCAAACACGTTAGAATAAAGAATTAAAACAAATAATGGATTTAAAATGAAAAATTTAACTTAAAAAATTTAACTTAAAACTAAAAAATCCTGTATTTTTTAGTACTATGTGGGAGACTTAAATATTGCATGAGAGCAAAAATTTCTATTATCTCTAAGCAAAAATCTAATGCTTATTACCTACTGTACAGTTTACATTTTTCAGCTTGATAACTTCTTAAAATTTACCAAACTTTTTTTAAAAAATGTATAGACAAAAATCAATTTTTTGAAGAAAATTATAAATTTTAAGGCCTTTTACCTGAACACCTAAATACTTTTTAATTTTGATAAATATTTTGCGGGCAATGTTTTATCGACATGAAATTTTGAATTTCTGAAAAAGAAAAAAAAATCGGATCGGCTAAGTACACAGTGCTGGTTTGCACTATCAGGCGCAAGCCGGCACAGGTTGCCGTTGCTCAAATTCTATGAAACTTTCCTTTACAATGGGGTGGTTTCCTTCAGTCAAAAGAACTACTTTTAGTCATTGAAATGGATAGAACGAGCAAAAAAAAAAATAACATGGATCCAGAAAATACTTTCGTTTTTCTAACAGTTTTTTTTTTAATTGATTTTTTTAAATGTCCGATTTTTCAAACAAGGCGTGGTCTTGATGACGTCATAAATGATGAAATTTGCCGCATTTTTGTACTACGTTTCCACGTTATGATAATCGAGCAACGAATTAAAATTGCGCTCTACGCTTGCTATCAACCATATCGTTGCCAATGCAAGTGAGTAAAGATGTGAATTAAACATTTTGTTCTGTGAATGGCAACATTGAATGGCATTTCATCATTTGTGATGTCACACGGCAGAAATGTAAACAATGAAAGCGCACCGATGTAAGTAATTTTTTAAAAATATTAAACGAAAATAAATTATTTAAAAAATGGTCAGATCGTATGTTTTTAAACATGATTTTTCAGAAAAAAATATTTTTAAAATTTTGGAAACGACCCCATTGTTATTTGTGGGTTTTTTTTTTTTTTTTCCAGATAGAAAAAAAATGAGCCGGAGATTTTAAAATCTAAATAAAGCACAATTATCCTCCATTAAATATAACAGATATAAAATACAACCAAAAACATCAACACCGAACTTAAAATGAGAAATTTGAAGCTTGGAAAGTATAACTTCACGAAATTGATTTACTCACAACATTGACAACATTGGATTTCCCTCTAAAAAACGATAATGGTGTCTTAAAACCATTTTTTAAAGGACGTGGAAGTAATGAAGTCAAACACGCACTCCACATTTTGTACATCTTCATCCAGAAGTTATTCCACAACTCGTGACATAGTACTTATAGAGAAAATAATAAATCTTTGTCCACAAGAATTACAATCCCTATCTTTAAAATTTTGTTAGAAGGATTAGAGGTTACTTAGTTACAGGTGCTTTCCGGATTTTGCAACGATGCGAAAAATTGGAAGTCATTATCTCCGATGGCAGAATAAGGCGTTAAAATGAATTCTTTTCCCGCGTTGCACAAAGAAACGTTCTTAATGATGTCGCAAAGAAAGATGTCACTAGTAAAAAAAAAAAATTGCCTTTGAGTAGCTTTAAAATAACCGAGAAAGTTTTAATTGAGAAAAATCGATATGAAGTAACCAGTAACGAATATCCGGAATAAGAAAAATAATTTTGGAAATGCAATAGATTAAGGGATTTTTTAAAGATTAGTTATCTAATTTTTTTTATAATGAAGCATTATGGCGATACCTTACAGTTGACAGAAAACGAAAAGCATTCTGAAAACGTAAAAAAGTTTAAGTCGTGCATGATTAACAATACATTTCAATGAAAAACACGATTTTTACATTCGTTTTTTGTTCACATGCAAAAGTGTTCTTTCACAAAATCAGGAATAAGAATAAATTAGTTTGGGAATTTTACAGATAGAGAATTTTTAGATTAGTCATCTAATTTTTATGACGAAACATTATGGCGATACCTTACGGATAACAGAAAACGAAAAGTATTTTGAAAAAGGAGAAAAGTTAAGTCCTGCATATACCCAAATTTAATTACAAATATTACTTTTAATTGGACCCAGATTCTTCAATAGCATTTGCATACATTACACTAACAACATATTTGAGTAACACTGCAAATGTTTCGTTCTTAATTTCGAGTGGTTATTCTGAAAAATATAAACGAAGTATGGTCACATCATTTTAGCCGACTTCAAAAATTATGTTTAAAAGTAGTATGGAATGGTGTTCAAAGATTTTTTCTTTTATTTATTTATTTATTTTAGAGCAATTCTCCAGCTGCAGTTTTAAAGTCACTGTTCTTCGTCTTCTTCCTTTTTTTTTTTCAAAAATATTTTTATAGTTAATTTTATTTCAGTATTATGCGTTAAGAACAAACTTCCAATGCACCTAGTATATTTCCAATATCATTCTGGGAAATGAATCTGGATCCAATAATAATTTTAAATATTAAATGTATTTCCTATATGCAGTGACGTAGCTACGGGGGGGGGGGGGGGGGGGTCAAGGCAGAGGCGTAGCTAGACCCGACCTTTCGGGGGGGGGGTTACTTCTTTTATTTATTTATATATATATATATATATATATATATATATATATATATATATATATATATATATATATATATATATATATATATATATATATATATATATATATATAGATAGATAGATAGATAGATAGATAGATAATATATGTGTGTGTGTAAACTTTTTTTAGTATTAAAAAAATAATAAGAGGGAGGTGAATCTTACATACTTTGGAATGGGGTGCTCCAAGTTCGATACTTGTGTCAAAAAAAAAAAAGCAAAGAATTTTTATTTATTTATTTATTTATTTAATGTTTTGGAAAATTTAACTTTTTTTTCTTTTCCTCCATTTAATTTAAAGTGAAACTTTCTAGCAACGGGTGTAGTAGGAGCCAGTCTATCCAAATCAGGGGGAAAATCAAATATTTGATGAGCGTGTTCCGTTCATTTCAGTGTAACTGCTTAATTTAGAGGCTAACACACATCTATAAAAGCTGGCATCCCTGAAAGCTAATAGATGCACCCATTTCCGCCTGTAAACTGCATGTTTGACTTTCAATCTCATCGGTGGTCAGAGTTTTTTTAGCCTACTTTCCCAGTAAAAGTCAGAAAAAGAAGAAAAAAGCATGAAAGAAGGCTTAATGCATCTTAAAAATATCCCGAAAAACAAAAAAAAGTCAAAAATAGATTAAATAATTAAATAAATATCGAAAAATTCAAAATTGGAAAGTAGGGTATTGAGATGGGGAAAAATGTCTGTCGGTCTGTCTGTCTGTCGGTCTGTCTGTCGGTCTGTCTGTCTGTCCCCCCCTAATAACTTTTGAATGAATAGTCCGATTCGAACAAACTTTTTTTTGTTCGAAAGATCTCGGCAAGGACACCTCATTCCCATATTTCGCTTTTTGGTTTGAACTATTTTTTGTTCAATTTTGAACAGTTCAAAAAAACTTAACATTAGCTCCTACGGGGAAATTCAAGGCAATTCCGAACTGTGAGGCGAATTTGCTTCAAACAAACTTTGTAGGAAAAAGCTTTTGATGAAAAACTTGTATATAAAATATCTTTTTGATTTGAACAATTTTCTGTTCAATTTTGAACAGTTCAAATCCCTTAACATTAGCGCCTACGGGGAAACTGAAAGTCAATGTAGATTCCGTACTTGAAGGCGGATTTACTTCAAACAAATTTTGTTGGAAATAGCTCTTGACGCCGAACTCCAGACTCCGACTCCGAGAATTTAGGGGCACCTGAATCCGAATCCGACTCCTGTGCCCGACAATTAATCGGACTCCGACTCCCCGACTTCGACTATGACTTCCTAGCTTTGGCAAAAATTTATACACGGACAAATGAATGACTCCGATTCTTGGATATTCGACTCCGACTCCTTCATCCCAAAATTAGATTGACTCCGACTCCGACGCTATGGTTTTCACTGTGAAATAATTATTGTTGATGTGATTTGTTTTCATTTTAACGCTAAAGTTTTTATTTAGGTATTCAGTTTTCGGTGAATAAACTCGAAGTCATTTATGTTTCTACATAAAGATACGCGCAGACGATTTTTTTTTTTTTTTGACAATGAAAAGTATTTCTTTACGTTGACATTTTATTGTTTTTATTTATCTTGATGAGTGCATTAATTCATTTAAAAAATTATTTTTGGCAACAGGGGAAAAAGAAACGATTTTTTTTTTTTTTTTTGATAGGATGTATTTATTTTAATGAGCTTATTAATTTTTATTATTTTTTTTTTCGTTTTGAAAGCTGTTGAAGATTTCTTTTAATGGAAAAAAGTGTATTAGCTGCTTTGTTTAAAAGTTGCTGCTATTTTATTTGTTCGTTTTGTTTTTTTTTTTCTTTTTTTTACGCATCTAATTTTTTTTGATGAGTGAGGAATATTTTATTCCTAGAAAGTAGCTTAAAATATTGGAAAAATATGTTTGAAACAATTTGCGATTTTAGCTATTTTGAGAACATTGATCAGGTACTAGAAAGTAGTATGGGTATACGGGAAAGTAGGCTCGTCTAGTTCTAGACAGAACTTCTTGTTACTTACTTGGTTCGCACTAAAAGCATGAAATAAAATAGAAAAAGACTTCTTGATTATAACCTGCAAAAAATGAAATTGCTTTTCATATCGTTATATTTATATGTTGCTTTTTATATGTATTTACATTTATGCTAATTCTAAAGCAGTTAATAAAATTTGAATTTAAAAAAAGGGAAGAAATATAGACTGTAGAAAGTTATTTGCACAAAGCTGCATACCATCTGTTCTCTCAAGTTTTTATTTTAAATTTTATAAACTGCTTTAGAATTTACATAAATATCTATTTGAGAGAGCAACAGCAATTTTCGAGTGTTATAAACAGAAGTCTTGTTTATTTTCTACTTTTTTATGCGAACCAAGGTAACAGAAATAGTACAGAACAGTCTAGAGTAGATTCATTTCGTTTTTAAGTATTTTATTCCTGTAATGCTATGCAATTTTTCTTTTAAATTAAAATAAAATTTCCTTCAGAAGGGTTCGATGGGATTAATGCTGCTTCAGCAGACTGTACTTCGTTTTCTTTAGGCGACGTTAACTTTCTCTTTTTAGAGCAACCATTTTCGTCATTTAAATTTTTTTCTTTGGGTTTTAAAAAGCTTGTTATCGGTTTTGCTCGTTTCATTATACAACAACGTTCACTTAGAATATACTATTCTAAATAGTTCAGACCGCACGTTTTTAAAAGAATACGCAGTAAATACTGGCTGACATTTTCGACAAATCGATGTGATTGCGGTGGATACTACTGGTTAGTAAAGGTCGTTTGAACTATGACAGCACAACGCCAACAAAAACCTTATGTCTCGGATTCCGGCTATGCTATCGTTTTCGGATTTGAAGCCCAATGATCTTTAAAGCAGCAAGCAAAAGCATTTTCTTCAACTCGAAACAGAAATGGTTGAGGGGGCAAAACAGAGAGAAATGCGTTCCACGAATAGGTTTTTTAGGAAGATTAACAAAAGGACAATCGTTTCGAGCAATTTGTTAAAGGGGGTGAAATTCACAGGTTGAGTATTAGTTGCATTATGGATGAGTATTTCAAGTTCATGGTTAAAGGTTATTCAAGTTAAAAGCCATTTTGCTCTGTTATCTGGTTTAGTACTGTTCTTTGATCGCTCTCTTTCTAAAAATTATGATTCCTTATAGAAAACCGAGATGATAGGAGTGAAAAGAAAGTTTAAGATTTTTTCAAGTAAAGAAAAAAGGAAAATCCTAGAATATTGGCCAGGTTAGATTTGCAGCAATTGTTAACCTCAAGAGGATAAATAATTAATCAAAAAAAAGAAAAAGAAAAAAAGAAAAATCAGGCACCAAAAAGCAATAAGACTTTTTCCTGAAAAAGATATGCTTAAAGTTTCTTTTACGGTCAAAATGATTCCTTAAACTCGCAATAAATCACTTAATAATGTAATAATAGAATAAAGACCTAACAAAACTAATACAGAGGAATTTTGATCATGAGCCCAATATTGTCTTTAGTATCAATTTCAAATTTTCACCATCATATTCCAAATTTCTATAAAGTTTCTTAAAGCCCCCGTATCTTAAAACCTCTATCTCGATTTTTTTCCTTCCTGTGAAATTCGAAATATACAGATTCAACTGTATGTAATATTCCCACTGCGCCGCTCATAAAATTAAACATATTTAACAATTTGCAGAATCTATGATAAAAAAAAGGTTACATATACGTGGATTTAACAAATCAATCTCCTTTCTAAAGCGAAGAGTGAAATTTCACTCAATTATCAAAAAAATGTCGCAGCAGAGTGAGGAGTGAGGCGTCTTTACGCTTGAGGGTCACTCATGGAGCTGATTTTCAATGACACTGGGGGGGGGGGGGGGGGGAGCAAAGTAAATTTTTGACCATTGTTATTCAGAAAAAAGTAGTTTTGATTTTTTTTTCTTTTTCTTCTCTTTTTTTTCTCTTCTCTTTTTTATTTCTTATCTTTTTTTCTCTTCTCCTTTCTTTCTCTTCTCTTTTCTTTCTTTCTCTCTCTCTCCTTTTTTTGAGACAAACATTTCCCCCCCCCTTAGCTACGCCCCTGGGTCAAGGAGGTGACACACACCCAAAGTAGAATTGCAAGTTTTCAAAAAATATAAACCTAAAGCGCATTTTTAAGACTACTATTTTAAAATTTTCCGGGGGAAAACCCTCAGACCTCCCATTTCCCTTTCCCACCCTACATAATGGAGTGAATACTATACTCAGGATTAGGTTTATACTATGAATACTTAGGCCTAGTAGTGACTTCCTCTTATTAACAAACTGAACGCCATTAAATTTCCTTGTGTTCGAGATATGTTTGAAATTAAGGGGCCCCATCAATTTCATACATCCCCTTACTTTTTTGAGCTCTCAGCGGTCTGCACATTTGGGTCTAGGGCAAGTTATATAAAAAGCGTTCATAGTTTTTATTTGTGTTTTGTACATTTGCCTTCCACTTAAAATTACGTTATAAAACGAACGTAATTGTTTCTAAAAATTGTATGAATTTCATGTTTTCATGTTTACATAGAAAATTGATGGGGGGGGGGGGGTGACACCATAAATTACCACACCGGGTGTCACCCATGCTTGGAACGCCACTGACTATGTTTCAAGGGGGGGGGGAAGAGAAATGAATTTTCAATCGGGAAAGTTACTACGTATAATTTATTTTGATACGCTGCACAAATTAAATAGAAACATCGCATAGCTTTAACCGGCATTATATTGCCTTCTAAAGCTAATTTATCAACAAAGAAGAAAAAAAAGAAAAAAAAATGAAAAGATAAATTTCTTTCATGTAATTTGTACGAAACATTTAAATTGAACAGAAAAGTATACGAATATGAAAAAGTTTCAAAACCGAATGTCATTCTTAAATTAATCAAAATATGAGAAGAATAAGCGAAAACACCAGTTCAGATTCAGTTCTTAAAAAATTTATAGTATTAACATAAAAATAGGAAAAACGAAATGGGAAGAGGGCGGGGGGTGGCAAGCGAATGGCCCTTTCAAAGCTATACTAAAACAAGGTTGCGTGCGTGAAAAAGCAGCTAACATAAGAAAAAGGTATATTAGGAAATTTAATTATCGTAAAAGCTACCTATGTTTTTTGACGAAAAACATACACGAAGTTTATGTTCGTTCATGTGCAACTTAATTGAATATATTTTATTCAAAAGTAGGTATGTTGCGCATAGTTAGAAGAGGAATGTGGGGCAAAGTAAAATAGTTAAGATAACTTAATTTTTCAAAATGAACAAGTTGAAATTAGTTCTGCAAATTACCGTACATAAAGAAAGAACAATATACTTTTTTTAAATTTTGCATTGAAGCTTTATTTTTTTATATTTGGCAGTAAAATTGCACTACCGAAAAAGGTGGAAATTTCACTTTTTTTTTTTTTCACGGGAAAAAGAGCAAAAAGAAATATTTTTCTAATAAAATATTTCTATTCAATTATTTAAAGGTATTTTTGATCAAAAAAATCAGTTAATATAAATAAAAGAATTAATGAATAAGTGAAAAATAAATCAACCAATAAACGAATAAATTAATTATTTAATAGGGGGGAAAAATCAATGACTGAATAAAATAGGTAATAATTAAATGAAAGAATTATTAAAATACAAATAAGCTTAATATCAAACAAATAAATACTGCCCGGAATATTAATAGATCTCAATTAACATTACAGTAAATAACAAGAACTTTATCGTTTAATAATTACAAAAATAATTTTGGACTTACAACAAAATAAAACAACATGAGTATATATATTTTTTTTTAATTGCTAGGATTATCAAATTTTTTGATATTCAGAGGTATGTTTCTCTGTCTTGACTGGAGTAGACTGCAAGTGTTACTACATGTTAAAATATTACGAGCGAGATGGTCCTAAAAGCGGGGTAAATATTTTTCCATTTCACTTTGCCCCGCTATTTCACTACACATTTTTGCAAAGGAAACGTATTTTGCATTTTGAAGAAATGAATCAAGAATCAGAGACGGGACACGATGAATAATACCCTTTCGGAGCAACTAAAATGCTGTTTTGGAGCAGGAAAATTATGATTTTGGAGCTAAGAAATCACCGTTTTGGAGCAGGGTGGAGCAAGAAAATTGGCTTTCTGGCAAAGGTTGGAGCAACAAAATTACAATTTTGGTGCAAATGCAGCAAAATAAAATCAAATTTGGAGCAAAAACCCATCACTTAACTTTAGGAAAAATAATGTTTGCGTGCAAGCTTGAGCATAATAATTAAGAATATGGAGCACATGAAAACTTACAACAAGGTTGATTATTTTGCCGGCAACAATGTATCTATGCCAGGAGAAAGGCAAAAAATGATAAAATTCGGAAAAAGTTCGAAGAAACTAAAGTTTGCTTAGCTAAATGCAGTTTTTTTTTTTTTTTTTTTTATGAAACTGAAACATAAAATGAAATTATGTTTTCGTTGAAGGAAAAAAAGGGGTATAAATTTAAATCCCCGTTCATCTATTTTTTATATTTTCGAAATCATTGTGGTCCTTCGCAGGGATGAAAGAATATAATGAACACATTTTACCATTATTGCCTATCCTCTGGTTGAAACTTATGCCACTTGTTTTCGGTGTTTGGCCCAGGTGGTATACGCCCAAAATGTCGCGGCCAAAATGTCGCCGGCCCAAAATGTCGCCGGTCCAAAATGTCGCCGGCCCAAAATGTTGCCAGTCCAAAATGTCGCCGGTCCACAATGTCGCCGGCCCGAAATGTCGCCAGTCCAAAATGTCGCCGTCCCAAAATGTCGCCGGTCCAAAATGTCGCCGGTCCACAATGTCGCCGGCCCACAATGTCGCCGTCCCAAAATGTCGCCGGTCCAAAATGTCGCCGGCCTAAAATTCGCTAGTTCAGTTTGTACGAAAAATTTAAATGTACGTCGATGCTTTCCAGCATAAAAGTTGCGAAAGAATATTAATTGCCTTTCAAAGTAAGTTCCTTCAAAAATTCCAAACGTTTTCTCTTGTCTTAATTCGTAAACATCAGATTAATTCCAGAAAATTAATAGTTTTCAGAAAAACATACGTTTTTCTGTATACTATTACAAACGTAAACATGTGAAAGGCTGCTGCAACGGAATTCTCTTTCTCGTTTAATCTGATTAATAATAATACTCAAGATGTAACATAAAGGATCAAGATGTAACGCAAGGATTCAGACAAAAAATTGGTATGGAAGTAAAACTAAACTGTTCTAAACGCGAATGAAAGAATAGTGAGGCGCAATTTGAATATGGCAAGAGAATAGGCGGTTTGTATTTTTCGGCGTAATGAAGTAAAAACAAATAACTCCTTCACTCTAGCATATTATTACGGTAGCGACAGGTCAGTCATTTAGGGGATCAGGCGGAATGGCCCTCGACTTTGAATTTTTTTTTATATACAAGTGGGAGTGGTTTTTATAGCAATCCTATGAAATTTGCATTGGTTATACATACGCCCGTTATCCTCCCTCTCCCCTTTCACTGGAAAAATTCGAAATCACGGGCCAGGGTGGAAATAAAGTAGAAAAGTATCTTAATGAAATTTAATTTTCTCATAGATTTATTAACATTACCCTAAGAACTGTAAAAAAAAAAAAAAATACGTTTTCAGTGAGATATACGTTGGTTAAAGTAAGATCAAAACTGCCGTGGGAACTCCCATCTCTTATGAGTAAAATTCTGAAATTACGTCGAAATGTTCACCGTCAAATCTTTTGAAATTAATGAAACCCGTAACTGCTAAAACAGGTGTCTTTCACTCAGATTTTTGAAAAACGACTCTACGCGATGACAAATATTTTCAATTCTCAACATTCATGAAATTTATATATTCGATAGAACATCAAGGGACAATTTCAGAACAGCTATTTTATTGAAGGTTTTCAAGAGGATACTTTCATGCATGCGAAGTAGTGCTTGTCTGCTAATCACATTTTCCAATTTTAAATAGAAAAGAAAAAATTTCATAATGTAGGGTGAAATAACTGATATCAATGAGATTATTCAGATCAATTTTGACCTAGACTTATTTTTAAAATGAGTTTCAAAAAGTAATAGTTCCAGCTCAATATAGCTTGGTAATTCAGAAAGAAAAGAATATTGATAATAATAATAATAAACAAATAAGTTTTTCTCTCTCAGAAAAAATTGCTGTTTTAATTAGTGAATTTTTACTACGCAAATTATATAAGAATGCAAACTCGGTTTTTATTTAACACTCACGCTAGTTAAAGTGCTACAAAAATGAGAGGAATACACGGCTAATTTAGATTTTATTGATATCATGCTCAACCTCTCATACATAAATTCAGTATATTTTTCATTATTTATTTAATTACACTGACTCACGTAAACGATTACGAAACTCAGAACGAAAATAAGGCTTGTTTTCGTTTAATTTCACTTGTATACTACATTTTTGTATGAATCCTCGCATTACTTCTTGAGATATAGCAGTCACATAAAACGATAAAAATTATTCTGTGATCCATCCTTTTGGGATGACTGAAGCCAAAAATAAATGAGCAACTCGCCCTTTAAGATATACTTGTAGACCAAATTTTGTCTTAACCCTTGTACAGTAGACCCTCGCTTTACGCGGGGGTTATGTTCCACGGAAATGCTGCGTAAATCGAAACCGCGTAAATTGAGACCTAATATTAGTGTCAAAATAGGAATTAGGTTCCGTAGATTAAAAAAAATACTTCATTCTAGAGATGACTAATTGTATAATAAGTTTAATGTGTACTTATATCAATTTTTATGCACAATATGCATAAAGAAAACAAACTAATTTCGTGTTCTGTTTATGAAGAAGAGCTGACTATGATAGTTGTTTGGTAGTCATTAAGAATTTTTCCTCCAATTCTTTGCTTAGCATTAACTCATCCATGATCACTTGCGTCATTTCCATGATGGAATCTTCTTTCACTAACAAATCAGAAAGATCATTCCTATTGTCTACGGATGGTTCGAAAATTTTCAATGTGAGCGTTTTTGGTTGTGTGTCACCGGAGTCGGTATCCGCGTTGGTTTTGACCTCCTTTGTCACTCCTAAAAGCTCTTCTTCCAGTGAGTTCTGAACTGTGTGAGTTTAATCACTTTACTTCTGATGGAAAAAGCTCTGGAACCAATCGCATAAAATGTCTCCAAGGACCCAAGTTCGATTATTAGCACGCCAAAATGCAGTTAGTTACGTGTAATCTGCAATCTTTAGGAGCTTGGGTTTTGAAAGAGGAAAATGTTACCTGTTTGCATTGCCGCATCTGCGTAAAACCGAAACTCATCTACGTAAATAAAATAAAGGTGTCAAATCTTCAACCGAGTATAATCGAAACCGCGTAAAATAAACCCGCTGAAAACGAGGGTCTACTGTATTACTTTTTGAGATATATCAATCACAGATAATAAAAAAGAAAGGAAAAAACATTCGATTGCTCCACCCTCTTGTTATTGAGCCCAAAATCTGTCCCCCTGCTGCTTCCTAACATTTTATTTGATTCCGTTCATCATTTTTTGAGCAATGACAGTCGCGCATATCGATGAAAACGTTCAGTTACTTCACTATCTTGAACGAATTGACGCAAAAAACCACGCAGCCCTAAATCATATATGGGTACTTGCGGGTATCGTTCGAATTCTTACTACAGGTTTTGACGTAGAATGTCCCCAAAAAATCGGTCACATACAAACGCACACTATTCTTGAAGAAAAGTTTAAAATAATTTAGCGAACGTCAGAACTGAACGCCGTCAGAACGTTTTACAGTTGGTAGATAGCGAGTCACAAGAAATAAGATAACGTAACGCTTGTATTCTATTTGTTTGCTGAAAAACAGCCGAGAGTTGCGAATCAAAACGGAATAATCTTTTTAGAATTTATCATGAAACTCAGTCTAGTCCCATTTTTAACGGAGACATTAATTAAAGGCAGTAACCATTTATTCTGCAAATTTGGTGTTAAACATCATTTTTGTACATTTAAATTTTTCTTACCAACTGAATAAACGAATTTTGGATCTACGACATTTCGGACAGGCGACATTTTGGCCCGGCGACATTTTGGCCCAACGACATTTTGGACAGGCGACGTTTTAGCCCGGCGACATTTTGGATCGGCAATATTTTGGCCCGGCGACATTTCGGACCGGCGACATTTTGGGCCGGCGACATTTTGGACCGACGACATTTTGGACAGGCGACATTTTGTCCCGGCGACATTTTGGATCGGCAATATTTTGGCCCGGCGACATTTTGGACCGGCGACATTTTGGACCAGCGACATTTTGGACAGGCGATATTTTGGCTCGGCGACATTTTGGCCCGACGACATTTTGGACCGGCAACATTTTGGACCGGCGACATTTTGGACAGGCGACATTTTGGCCCGGCGACATTTTGGAACGGCGACATTTTGGCCGCGACATTTTGTCCCGCGACATTTCGGTGACGACATTTTGACCCCAAACCGGCGCAGGTGGGCGCGATTTGGCCAGAAAATGATACTTTTAGAGCAGGATGGCGAAAATATTCTGTTTTGGCGCTGGCGCAATTGCGACAAAACAACGAAAATTACCTAAATTAGTCAAATTATTAATCATTAATCTTAAATAAGGATTTTTGTACCATGTTTTAATCAAATATTTTATCAGGAATTAATTGCTACACGCATTTATGTGTGATTGTGTGTACACACACACGGGCGCATTAAATTATTTTTTCTTACTTAAAACCATTTCCATACTGGCATAGTATAAATGAGGAAAATAGCAAATAATATACTGATGTACAGGGAAATTAGATCTTACAGCTTGCATTATCAAAGTTAGCGCATGTGGGATACTGAACATTTTCTTTCTTCAAGCACTGGAGCGTTAAATATTATAAATTTCTGAATACATGATTTTGTGCTAAAAATTTCAAAAATTTCTCAATTTTTTCTGAGTGCAAATAAAATGTTTCCGGAAATAACGGGGAAAAACTGGATTATTTCCCGAAATTTCCGGTTTTTTTCCCCGACCACTTCCATCTTTGTTCAAAACTATGTTATATTTTCAACAAAACAGGTGATACCAATAAAACTAGCAAAATGAGAGGGATAAACATTTGAATCTTTCAACAATTGCGTTTCATGTCGTTTCATAAAATATAGATCTCGTCCAATGAAAACATTGTCTGTCAAATGACATTATTAACATGCTTGTCACCTGCTTGTCCGTTATTTAGAAAGATAAGGAGGAGTCAATTTCTCACCCCCTCCACCCATTGTGAAAAATTAATGAATTTACGTATAAATCGCTGCGGTTTGGGTTGTTTCTCGGTACAAACAGGGGCGTGCACATAAATTTTGGGGCCCGTCGCAAATTACTTTTCCAGCTCACCTCCATTTTGTTTACCACTATATTTCACGAATGGTTTTAAAAATACTGAGCCTCTTTCAGGCTCGGGCCCGGGCCAACAGGTATCCCTTCTCCTCGCCCCCCCCCCCCCCCTAACACGCCCCTGGGTAAAACAACAGGAAAAAATTGAAATGACGGACGGACTTGTAAGTAATTTTATAACAGAATTATTTTTTTATTTATTTTATTTTTATTTATTTATTTCTTTCTTTATTTATTTTATTTATTTATTTTTTTTTTTTTTTCAGTATTACGGTTTTGAAAATTAAGGTTTCCGAAGAATAATGAAAAATCAGCAGAAACAAAAGCTCTACTGAAGGATTTAGTAAAAATAATAAAACAGCTAAAGCGTTTCAAAATTGCTCAGTAAATTAGGTAAGAAAGCAAACGTCCATATTTTTTCTTTTCATAATTGTGACGATTTTACAGCAGTTAACCCGTAGTTCTGACACAAATAACTCAACCGTAATGCCGATTCAGCAAAACGGCTTTTCTTTTTAAAATCATCCGACTAAAGCAGAATCAAATAAAGAACAAAAAAGACTAGGAAAGCAGAAAAGTTAAAACAAATTAAGCTTTAAAAAAATATTTTGATAGTTCACTCATTCTAAGAATAAATATTTGAAATTCAAACATGCGCTTTGTTTAACCTTGTTCTTTAGAATGTTCCTTTCTTTTATTATTCTTGTCCATAAGTGAGAAAAAATATTAAATTTCTTTAGAAAGTTAAAATATAACAATTTAGTAAAGTATTCGACTTTTCACAGCCATATCACCAACTACTATCAATGCAAAAACCTGGCTTCATATTAAAATATACTAACAGCAGTCTGTAACATATTTTTGAACTTGGAAAAGTATTTTTGAAATGAATTAACAAATTGCATTTTAATAAGTTACTAAACGAAGATAAAACGTTAGTGTTGCAACAGTTGTCAAATTCAGGGCCGACGAGAGGCAGTATCAACCTAGTCGGAAACTAGGAGCCCTGGTTCTTGCGGCCCGTCTCGGAACCGAAGTAGCAAAAATTTTACTAGGTTTATGGGGGTGAGGAAGTCCGGCAACCAAGCTGACAAGGGACCGCCTTGGCTCTCGGCAGCCCTGGTCAAATGAAACATTATCACCCGTGTCCTAACACAATCTACATTGTGGTTCCTAATAAAGATGATAACATGTAATTCATTTTTTGTCGCTCATATCATCACGATCGGAAAAGATGGGAGGAAGGGTAAGCCATAACAAGTCAGAATTATCTTCTGAGAGGGGGGGGGAGAGACTTATGTCACAGTAGTCCTTCGTAAATTTCGTAAGTGTATATACAATACCAAACAAAGTCTCTGGTAGGTTGCCCTTTTCCCCCTTCACCGTTGCGCCCATGATGTGGCTATAAGTTCACTAAAAACGAACCATCACCGTCTTTATAAAGGACAACAATAGATTTTGATTCAAAAATGAAGGAGGAGATGAAACTTAAAATTCAAATCTGGAGGTTACCCATAAAAAAGAGGTAATTAGGTAAAATTTCAAGCAGTCGGATTGAGAAATACTGGTCAAGATCATTAAAGCAAACCTAATCCATCAATAAACTACCAGCTGGCACTGATCAACCAATGTAGTATATTCGCAAATGGAAGTCATCTGCCTTATCACTGAACTTCTGCACACTTTATCTCAGTTTTGAACTACAACGAAACTCGTCTGGACAGGATGTTATCGTAAATTCCCCGGACAAGGTTTGAGGGACCAGAAATGTTGAATAATAACCACCCAAGAAGAATGGCGACAAGAATTTCACTGTGCAACACTGCAGTAGCACGTTTTCTGTGAGTGTCAAGTTTGATCCAAGAATAAACAAGTTGGATCAACAGTGGTTGTCAAACTGGTTGTGGGGTACTTTGCTTTCCCTTGAAAACGAAGATAAGCATAAAGCTTTATCTTGCATCCACATTGAAATCATTGGACTAACATCTCCAAGTATTTTGGGTCTATCTGCTTTTAAATGGAATTCGTATTTTCAGGGGGCGGATTTCCTGCAATGCAGCCCCTAAACATGGCAGTCAATAGCCCCCTATCATAACTCACTTCCTCTAATTTAGCACCCCTAGCTGAATGTCTGCCTCTGTACTTTTTAGTGAATCATTTCGAATAACAAGTAAAGTGGAAAAAAAAGCTTTTATACTGATGAGAGAGAGATTGGAATCAAGAAAAGCCCCGTAAACTTGTATTGTTTGAAAAGTTTTCAAAGCTCAAAATCCAAAAATCTATTCTTGCTTAGATTCAGATTTGAAATTAGTTTATTAAGCAAGTTAACTTTATCTTTACTATTATTTATTCTTGTTTTTTGGAAACGATTAAAACGTTAGTCCCACCCACCAATGACAGAGCAAGTATAAGAAAAGTTAATTTAAAAAAAATAAATACCAATAACTTCAACAGCTTTATCTGCACAAACTGCATTAAACTAGCTTTTGTACTTGTAAATGTATTCAAATATAAGCTAAAGCTATTTCTTAGCTAAAGTTTAGCTTCTCTCCAGGCCCGTCATTTGGGCAAATTAGAGGGGAGGGGGGTCAGTTGACCCCAGTGGATAATTTTAAAAACATAATGAGCTTTTGTATTTTGATGCTTTTTTCCGAAAAATGCATTGAGTACTATCCTTTATACTTCGAAATCACGGGCTTGCTGCCAGGCGCGTGAACAGAAATTTTGGGACCCATCACAAATGACTTTTCCGGGCCCCTTCCATATTGTTTACCCCTATATTTCACCCCCAGTTTTAAAAATATTGGGCCCCCTTCAGGCTCGAGCCCGGGCCAACAGGTGTCCCTTCTCCCCCTCTGTGCACGCTCCTGGTTGCTGCCCTCCAAAGTTGTGCGGAGTCTTGCTACACTGCCCCACGTAAAACCAACGCTCAACCATACTTATTTTATCAAGTCAGCAATTTAGCGATACACTATGAATTTGTGTTATGATATGGACGTTGTTGCATAACTAATAAAAAGTACTCGTCCACAATACGTAATTTAAGTAAACCAGTAAAGTATTTAAATTTAAATCCATTGCGGTAAACACATTGTGAGAGGTCATTTTTTTTATTTATTTTTTTTTCAATTATAACAATTTACAACGTAAGTAACGTATTTCTTGCCATTAGCTTAAGTTTGGATACAGAAAATAATTCAACAGCCTGTCAGTTTCTACAGCTGCAAATTAAAATGTTTACCTTCGTACGATAAGCTACAAACATCTTAACAAACGTTAAAGTTGCACAAATAGAATTAAAATTGAAGACACGTGTTTTGACGAAAAAGTGCTACAACGAAACCCTTTTTTCATTTTTTTAAAGAAGCTTATTAATGGAAAAAATCCAACAAAAGTTCTTTTTTTCATTCACAAGTTTTTTCTTTTCTTTCTGTATTGATAAACGAGTTCTTTGCAGGCCCGTCATTTAGTGAGATCGGAGGGGACAGCTGCTTCTTTCCCTGCGCTTTTGAAAAATTTCTACATTAAAATACTGTGGGCATGTTTTCGGACATTTTGCGACAAAATATATATTGTATGCTTTTTTCTCCCCCCCTCTCCCCCCAAAAAAGTTGTCTAGTTCCAGAGGTCTGGCCAGAGGATATTTGGGTCCGTTAACGGACCCTTCACAAAAATCGGATCAACCAAAACGGACCTTTCACAAAATCCCGATCAAACAAAACAGACCCTTCACAAAATTCTGATAAACAAGATCGGATCTGTCACAAATTGTTTATTGAAAGAGCAGATCTGAAAGCAAAATATCGCATATTTCTGTGTATAAACCGATAATTTTTGGAACCTTTTTTTAAGTCAAATTAGAGGGATCAGCTTATACAAAATCGGCTAAAAAAAAAAAAAAGGCACTCTTGGGATGCTCCTGCAAGCGATAAATAATTGCTACTGCCAAATAAATATAATGGTTGTTTGTTTTATCACAGCTAATTAGCAGCGGTGTTGTTGTAAACTTTTCTGAAAAGGCATTGGTAAGCACTTTTCTCCGCTCATATCTGCAAAATGAACTTAGAACTGCAAAGGGATAGTAAGGGTGAGGAAAAAATATGATCGCTTCAGATAGGGTTACCAACTTCAAAACTTTAAATAAACTCTTTTAATTACCGGTTTTTTTTTCTTTAGATGTCTACATTTTGAAAAATGCAATCTTTTAACATCCGATATGAGAATCATATTTTGTTCTTTTTTCAAGCTAACTTCGCTTTATTAAGATTCAACTAAATGAAAAGTCTCTTAATTTCTGTTAGAACGCTCATTTCAAGTTTTTAAAGCAAAATTCCATTTTCTGTTATGAGTCAAAAATTAAAATGCTGAATAGATTTATTTTATGGTTTATTTTATTTTATTTTTTGGGTCAACTGTGACCACAGATATTAATGATATGTTTATCATAGGACTCTAAAATGCAATTTTAAAATAATTTTATCAAAAATATTTCTTTTACAAGCCCTTTTTATACTTTTGATGCCTTCACTTTGAGCATTGCGATCTCTTTGCATCCGCTATGGGAATCCGATTTTTCGAATTTTTGATGATTATTACGCTTTGTTAAGAGGTAAACAATTGAAATATCTTTTTACTCTTGTTAAAATAAAAAGTTTTAAACGAAATTCTGTGCTTTTTAAGAGTGTCTTGGGTCAAAAAGTTGAATGCTGAACCCTATTCTGAATTTTATTTTATTTATTTATATTTTTGTTACAATTATTTCAAGTACTGTATAGAAATATATCTAGTATAATTTAACATAATGTAGAATGGTAGATAAATATTGATACTTGAATGAGCGATGCCCCCCCCCCCCCCCCCGCCAAATATCAGAAAAAAAATCCAGAATGATTTTCTCGACGTAGAAGAGGAAAACACTCAACTTTAAGTTTAATTGATGCAGTTTGTGCCATCTCTAAATTCTAAAATTTCGTTTTAACTTTTTTTTTTTGCGAATTTTTTTGATTTTTCACAAAATTAATTCATTTTTCACAAAATTATTTGATTTTTCACAAAAATAGGACCCTGTGAAAAATCCTGGACAGACCCCTGAGTTCCATGCAACCCCAGACACACGTTCTGCTACTTGTGAAATTTTAACTTTGTAATTTATACTTTCAATTGATACGAGGAAATTCAACTAAACTTTTAAAGATTGAAATCACAAAAACTCAATTTTCAGACAGACAAACGAACAAGTCGTACAACAATCAATATAAGCATGAACAACAATTCGCAATCTCCAATCATCTTTCCTCTTACAGCGAAAGCTGAATGGAGAAGGGGAGGGGGGAATCATGCTTATTCAATTTATCTGATGGATCAAGATCAAACTAGTAACTAAATACAAGGTAAAAGGATCACTGTCCAAATCAAATCTTGTTAGTAAGAAACACCTCAGATCACGCCGTTGCATTTCTTTGTAAATAACGACATAATACAGTCGGTTGGTGTATTTTTTTTTTTTTTTTTTTATAGTGCTAATTATTTTTTCCAGCGTCAAGCTTGAGTTAAAATACTGAATTTATGGCAGAAGAAAAAAAAAAATGATGTTCAAAGAGAAAAAAAACGGATTATGGAACGGAAATGCTCACCGCTACATATCTTAAACAAAAAATTAAAACGCATAAAAACTTTTTTGCCTCTTTGAAAAGCATTTTCAAGTACTTTATGTAATCGGATTACTTGATGTCTCCCTTGAAATTAAGGAATAATGACAAAAAATGTAATCATTAAAATTCTATCAAAGATCAAGTCAGAATGTTTTAATAAGATACATGTGTGTGGGGGGGGAGGGATAGTGTGCCCTATACTTATTCAATTTACAATTGATGCAGAACAGTAACGATTCACATTCTAATGAATTTATTTTTAAGGCTGTAATTCAACGGCACGTGCGGGTGCGGTTGACATTCTTTGGGGCTGTCCACAAATGTCACGCTTTATGGGTGGGGGGGTCAAGAAATTGTGACAGTTTCTCAAAAAAGGGGAGGGAAGGAGTAACAAGTGGTGTGGCATCACGCTTTTTTTTTTTCGAGAATATGTTTTTGAAAAATAGCGTGAAAAGTGACAAAAGGAGGAGAAGAGTAAAGGTAAGTGTAACACTTTTTGACCAGGGTTCAAAAATGAAAAAAAAAGTGACATCATTTTGGATATCCAATTATCTCTCGCTTTCACTTTCAGACCCCCCCCCCCCCCCCCATGCTACACTACTCTAAAATGTTAAGAGCCCACACCCCATAAAAAAGAGTCCTTTCCCCCATCCCCTTAAAAATCTCAATATCAGTCTTTCCGACCCCCCCCACCCGCCTCAAAAAATTTGGTCGTGCTTATACACGCTATATTTTGACTAAAAATTTAGCGCCGTAAAAAATGGGAAAAAAGAAATAGGAATTTTTTTAAATAATAGATACATTTGAACATTTTCATATTTTCTTCAATACAAAATGTCAAATCAAACATTCTAAATGTTAAAAGTCAAAATAGGACCTTATCTTTTACCTCCTCGACATCTTCCATTTCATCCTGAGAAAGTCATTTCTTTTTCAATGAATCACTATTACGGTCAGCTAACATACCGCTTTCATATGTTTCACTTCTTTAAAAATATCAAGGAGTATTTTTAAGTCTTGAAGAAAACTCTTTCAGTGTGTTATATGAGTAAATGAGCAGCGTTATTCAATTTGCTTCTCAATATGTTAACGTGCCTTGGTCAGGCCTGTCATTTCAAAAAGTTCCATATGACAAATGGCTTGTATTCAATACATTTTACAGCGAAAAAACAACAAAATACAAGCAAAAATTCATAATTACACTTTAATTATAAAATTCAGGGGGGATCAATTGACTCCCTCCCGAATCGCTCAGATGACGAGCCTGTCCCTGGTGCTCCCTCCAAGCTCGTTATTTAGACTTTTTTCGGGAAGGGGGGGGGGGGGCAAAGGGTGGATATTCAATGGTAATTTTATTGGAAAAAAAAACACGTCCACTAAAATGTCAGCATTTATTTTTCACAGCGAGGGGAATGGCAATTACCTCCTGATCCTTTTACATGACAGCGCCTGCCCCCATCCTCTCTGGTATTTGGCAAGTTCATGCCTCTGTATATGTATGCATGTATAAACACACATATTTATATACTCAAAAGCAGGATTTTTTTTTTTTTTAAATACAAATAAATGTAAAAATACAACATGCACACTCTATTAAAAACCTCATATCGATCACTATTTAGTTAGTACTATAATGTGATCTCTGTGTTCGGTAATACCTCCCTGGTGAAAATAGCGGTCACAAACAAGGAATATATTCATTCGCTTACAAAATCGCGCAAAAAAAACAACGTGTTCCACACCCCAAATATATGTTTTGAGAAATCGATTCTTGCTTTGACAGTTGGCTCCGGCGTTTTTCACGGTGAAAATCACCTATAGTCCCCGACGGATTACCAGGCGTATGCCGGCAACATTGTAAGGAAAACCGCTTAACAAAAACAAGAGATCTGTTGTATTTACCTATGAATCCGCGATCGTATCCACACGTAGCGGCCATGGTGATTATTCCACAAGCACTTAGAACAGCATTGTACTATCCTTTGCGTATAATATTCATATTTCTCAACACCACACCCTCTCGTTTCTTTCCGAAGTCTTCATGACAGAGTCCAAACCTCTTGTCTTTCTCACAGCGATGGCCGCTGTGAGTAGGGTTGCTGTTTTCTCCCGTTCCACGCCAAGGACTTTGCGGTTTCGCCAATCATGTTCAATGTCTTTCTGTTTTTTCGTTAAGCAAGTTATTATAATTCGACTGCCCCCTCCCCCCAGCATTTCAAGTCTGCATTTTCCATTGTTCATATAAGTTTTATTTACGACTCTACTTTTATTCAGTTGAAGTTGTGTGTGAGAACGGGTGAAAATTAATTCTAAGTACAATGTCTTAGAATTAACACCTTTTTTTATAAAACTCATGTTGAAGCAGTGAACCAGGTCCGTCATTTCACAGTTTTACGGGGGGGGGGAGAGCAAAAGGTGCATACTCAATGCATTTAGTATGAAAAAGCATCAAAATACATGCTAAATACTCCCCGGGCGCGATCGCCTGCATTTTATTGTGACAAAAAAAAAAAAAAAAAATACAATCGAAGGCTCACCGGGAATAGCAATAACAGAGAGAGATTTCAAGAAACAATGGGGTCGTTTCCAAAATTTTAAGAGTATTTTTTTCTCAAAGAGCATGCTTAAAAACATAGGATCTGACCATTTTTTAAAATAATTTATTTAAGTTTAATATTTTTAAAAAATTACTTAAATCTCTGCGCTTTCATTGTTTACATTTCTGCCGTGTGACATCACAAATGATGAAATGCCAATCAATGTTGCCATTCACAGAACAAAATATTTAATTCGCATCTTTACTCACGTGTATTGGCAACGATATGGTTAATAGCAAGCGTAGAGTGCAATTTTAATTCGCTGCTTAATTATCATAACGTGGAACCGTGGTAGAAAGATGCTCCAAAATGCATTATTTGTGACATCATAAAGACCACGCCTTGTTTGAAAAATCGGACTTTTTAAAAAATTAATAAAAAAATAACTGTTGGAAAAATTAAAGTATTTTTTAGGTCCATGTAATTTTTTTCGCTCATTCTATCCATTTCAATGACTAAAAGTACTACTTTTGACTGAAGGAAACCACCCCATTGCGTTTTTAATCTTTTTTCTTTACTTTTTTTATTTTTAATTTCAAATTATTTTGAACTTTTTGAGTATATTTTTGTTAATCATCTATTTTATTGATTCATACATATTTTTATGTTTACAAGTTGCTGTGCTGATCAAATACGGAGAAGCAAATAATACATAAAATGACCTGAACCAACCACATTGAATTTCGTTTATTTTATTTATTTATTTATTTATTTATTTTTTTTTTTTCCATCTGACCACATGCGGATGACAGCTATTTTACAGTGAGCTCAACATAAAATTTAACGAAGATTAGTACGCATTAAAAAAAAAAATATTTGCCAATGTCGATGAATTCGTCTACAAAATGGGCCTTTTTCGGGACCACTTCAATTCAGGAGCGCTCCAATGGGAGGTGTCCTTCCAAAAGTTTCCTTATCCGGCAATTTTTTACTGAGGAGTTGGCAAAATTTGGAGTGCCATTTGGCAAATTCAGAATTTCCACCCTCCCAAAAATGTAAGTTCGTGGTGCCCCTGCGCGAGAACCACGATTTTTGCATTTTTTTTTATACAAGAGTACCCTGAATTTGGGACATTTTGATCTCTCCTCCCCTTCACACTTTTTAGAAAGTTTAAAATGCAAGCTTTATCACAACATTTCTCCAAATTTACAAGGTTTTCAAGCACTTGGGAATATTTTTTCAAGTACTTTTCATTTTTTAAGGGATAGATAGATAGTGCTTTTTTCTTTCTTTCTTTCTTTTTTCAGGATTTATTGGCCTTCAACAAAGCGGGGACCCTTATCTACAAAGTTGCTCAGCTTATAGGTAAATAGAGCCCTGTTTGTTACAAAACTACATAGGATCGTTTCGCACAAACATTTAATAGTTTGTAGTTCAGTTGCAGTTATGTCAGACTGGCCATCCAAGTACGCCATGACGATTAGATTTCTATTATGATTCACTGCACGAAGTATGCAGGAGCAGGGGTGGATACAGAAAATTTTCGGGAAAGGCACCGAAAAGTAAAAAATGCCCTCCCCCCCTCCCCAATCTAATTTTTTACATAAAAAAAAATTCTCAGGGGGTTCCTTTAAAATGTTTTAAAGAGCCCTAAAAGTCAATTAATCTACTTTAAAGTACAGAAATATTACTTACCGATTTACTTTGAATGTGGTAGTAAAATATCTTTTCTTATAAACCTTCAATCCTTTAAAACGTTTTTAAAGAGCCATTAAAGTCAATTAATCTACTTTAAAGTACAGAAATAGTAAGTAGCAACTTACTTCCAATGTAATGGTAAAATATATATTTTTAACATAAGCAAAATAACTACTTAACCTCATATAATTTCACCAAATTGGTATAATAATAACGGTATAACTTAGAAACATGGTCATAATGATCAAAACAAAAGATCATTAATACAGAAGAAGCACTTTTTTCTATCAAAGAAGAATAAATGAAAGAATCGTGAAATTATGTACACATGAGTTCGAAACTCGTGAGTTTTATCAACCCCCGACACACAATGGAAGGGGGTTATAAGTTTGACGTGTCTGTGTATCAGCGTGTCTGTCTGAGGAACTCTAGCGCCTTAAACGGATGGACCGATTTTTTTTTTTTTTTTTAAATTGTTCGAAAGAGAGAGTTGATCGAAAGTGTTCTTAGTTAGGTTGCATCTTTGGATGACATTAATTAACGAAGATATTAATTAAAATCCTCTAAAAGGTTTTTCGCGATTTTTGCAGTGAAAACATAGTTAAAAATTTTAAAGTTTAATACCAAGATAAAGACAATTTTTTCCCGCGCCTGATAGAATGTGTTTGGAAGTTCCATGTTTCGTAGAATTCGAATTATAACGTTTCTTTCAAAGCAGATTTCAATAACGGCTCAGCCTATAATTCACGCGATTGATAACGAATTCATTGTTGGACGACAAGAAAATTAAAAGCAATTATTTAAAATTTTTATCTGTTGCCAGTTTCGATTTAATAGCAAATAAAATATTGGACACTGATTTTTATTAATATAAGGCTTTCAAAAGGAGTTTAAATTTCCCCTCTTGATTCTACAGTTGCGACTCAGTCGGAGGTTTTAAAATGTTTAATATATTTTCTTACTCTGACCAATGTCTGTAATGTTACTTCTATAGTAAATCAAAGTGGTTTCGGTTCAAATATGCTTCGTGCGTGTTTGCGTTTTTTAAAAAGAAATAGTTCAAAATGCTTACTTATGTTATGAAAAAATAAATTAAAAAATAGATATTGGAATTGTTAAATTATTCTTACTCCTTTAGAAGGAGCACGTTCCCCTTTGACACTCGACCCCCCCCCCCCAATTCCGCTTCTGAGAAGAAATTGTACATTTAATCAAAATGAAAAGCGAATGTTTGGCGTACTTATAGTTCCGCTCTTGCTATCATAATTTAAAATTATTATTTAACAGAACCTATTTTTTTTTCTTTGGCTCTAAAACTCTAATGGAGATCCGGATGAACGAGATTCTACTGTAATTTAACCGGGGTGGCCGACCCCAACCCCCAAGATTAAGGGCACACCCCCTAAATATCGCGACGCCCCCTCCAAAAGCAAGAGCCCCCCTTGAGAAAAATACCCACCAGAACACAGCCCCTAAAATTTCAATGGCGCAGTCTGTGCCATGACCCCCACCCCCCAGGTGGGCACCCCTGATTTAACTCACATTTTATTAACACACATCTTTGTCTTTTCAATTTTTAAAGAAATTTCAGGTAATCCGATTTTTTTTTTTTTTTTTAATAACCGAGGTGTTCAGGGGCGTCCTGATGTGAGGTCACGGTAGGTCATTGTGGTGTTCCCATAGGGATATGGGAACCCTCCATATAAGCCGTCTGCTCTCAAACATTTTTTAAACATATAGCGTAAACCCTCGAGCTTCAAAAATTTTCATATTATGACATATTATGAATATGATCGAATACACATACTGTGCATAACTTATTACTGGGAGTATACCCTCAAAAACATTGATGGGAACATCACTGATTGTGTCCCACCAAAAACTTCCATATTTGGCAAATTATGTCTGACGATTTCACAAATTTGGTATTGCATTTTTTGAACAATCACGATTGCTTATTGTTCTCACTTGACTGTCCTTAACGTTACGCATTTTCCCCCCGCCTCCCTCTGCAGCACTCCCGCCAACCGTCTTCTACAGGCGCGGCTCCTCCGGTCCTGAGCACTGTCCCCCGAAGTCCGTTTCTTCTGGTCGGTGGCTTCCATGTCCTACACACACGCACGCTCATACACACACACACAGACACGCCTACGTGAATACACAAGTCTATGCACACCCGAGCCTACACACGCACGCGCCTACACGCACACAGACACTCGCCTACGTGCATGCACAGGTCTACGTACACACAAGCCTACACATGCGCGCGCGCCTATACACACACACACACACAACTATTCACACGTACCGCCCAGGAGAAGGGGCAGGTTTGGGGGGACAGGGGCAGTTTCTATAACCAATAACTCCAAAGAGAGGGTCCTGTCGCAACTCGTGATTGCGAAAAACATAATTTCAATTCAAAATTTCAAAATTCAAATTGATATGTTTTTCTTTTTTTTTATGATAGCATAATGTCTTCTCATTAGATGCATGTGTATGTGTCCGTGCTTGTATTTTATAATTCGGTACAATTTAGAATTTCCTTTTAAAAATTGAGAATTTCCCCCAACCAAAAACTCGTGTTCGAGAACCCCTGCAGGTGCTGGTCCCAAATAGTCTGGATTGGGTCCTACAGCACCATCATTTTAAACATTTGTGTTTAAAACCTGCCTAATTTTTTTTTTTATTGCTTTTTGTGCTCACTTGGCCGTGCTTGATGTTCATTTGAGTTTTTAGATTACTATGACGACGAGAATAAGTCTAGCTCGTTGTTTTTAATATTAATTAAGGGAGACTAATTTTCGTAGTCATGGGAACAAATCGTTTGCGTTCATTCAAGGCTGAACTCAAGCATATTTTACATTAGAAAAGGTTTTTTTTTTGGGGGGGGGGAGGAAGGGGAGTCACGTTTTTTCAGGAAAAACAACAATATGGATTTACTGAAATAGCAAAACTAGATCCAAATACAAAACTTTCAGATTGCTAATGGGGTCGTTTCCGAAATTTTAAAAGTATTTTTTTTCTGAAAGAGCATTACTAAAAAATAGGATCTGACCATTTTAAAAATAATTTAACTAAGTTTAATATTAAAAAAAAAACTTAAATCGGTGCGCTTTCATTGTTTACGCTTCTGCCGATGACATCGCAAATGATGAAATGCCATTCACAGAGTACAATATTTCATTTGCTTCTTTACTCACGTGTGTTGGCAATGATAAGGTTGATAGCAAGCGTAGAGCGCAATATTTAATTCGCTTCATGATTATCATAACGTGGAAACGCGGTAGATAGATGCGCCAAAGAACATCATTTGTGACGTCATAAATCACGCCTTATTTTCAAAATCGGACATTTTAAAAATTTAATTAAAACTTAAGATTTGGGAAAATGAAAGTTTTTTCTCGCAACTTTTTTTTTTTTCTGAGCAATCACGATTGCTTATTGTTCTCGTTTGACTGTTTTAAATTCCTATCATTTTATTTTCCCGCCAGCACCCTCTGCAACATGACCGTCGACCATCTCCTCACGATGCTGCTCTTATAGGGAAAGCCATCTCCAGGTCCCGTCCATATGCTACACACACGCGCATACATACACACACCTACAAACTCACACACCTACAAACTCACACACCTACAAACTCACACACCTACAAACTCACACACCTACACACACACACACCTACAATCTCACACACCTACAAACTCACACACCTACAAACTCACACACCACACCTACACTTACACACACTCCTACACACACACACACACACACACACACACACACACACACACGAACGCCTACACGCACAGCAAGCACTGCATACACAACACTCACACACACGCGCATCCACACACATGCGCCTACACAAACGCGCACGCGCATATATACACACACAAGCTCGTGCTTGCGAAAAACATAATTTGAATTCAAGATGCCAAAAATTCAAATTAATATTTTTTGAGCAATCGCGATTGCTTATTGCTTTCGTTTGACTGTTTTGATGTGCTATCATTTTATTTTCCCGCTAGCACCCTCTGCCAGCACCACCGTCGACCGGCTCCTCACGATGTTGTTCCTATAGCGAAAACCGTCTCCAGGTTGCGTTCATATCCTACACACACGCGCATGCATACATACACACACACACACACACAAACACATGCACACACATATACTTACACACATACACAAACAAACACACAACTACCCACATATTCATGCATGTACACAGACACAAACACACATGCCTACACACACATACACATACCCCCTACATACAAACACACATACCCCCCACACACAAGCACACACGCCTACATACACACACACTCGTGATTGCGAAAAACATAATTTGAATTCAAGATATCAAAATTCAAATTATTATAATTTTTATTTTTTTTGCTTATTCTATCAATTTCAGTGACTAAAAGTAGTACTTTTGACTGAAGGAAACAACCCCATTCCCATCATTAAAGATTGATTGAGAAGAAATAAAGTTTCTATAAGGGTATGAGCTCAAAACAATAATCTTGATGATAAGTGCAAATTGGCCAGAATAATCATATCTTAATAACCACATCCATTAACATTTCTATTTTTATGGACATGCATCGTATTTTTGATGAGAAGAAATAGAAAATGTTTATTTGTTTGTTTTTATTTTAAAAAATCCCATGGTGCATGAACATTTGAAGACATTTCATTTGTTTTATGGCTCATTGAATTATTTGTCATAACCCTCTGTCATAACCCGTGTTAAGTTAACGCGGGAAAAATTCTTCCTTATTTTAACAAAAAATACACATTTTCCGAACGGCATTTCAGTGACTCATTCATTGACCAAAAGCAATTTCCGCTTTACAGGCGGCGCTGTATGCGATACCCTCAGCTGTTTAACCGAGGTTACCTTATTGGTTGCTGTATCGCATCATGGCGACGTAGTACATTTTCACTAAAATGCGGATTCATATGAACTTGAAATCTAATTAATTACCTGAAAATGATTATGAAACAAATCTTACCAATTTAGAACTTATGCAAAAAATTTGAAAATAATTTATGGATCTAAACAAGAATTTAATAAAAACGATACTATTTTACATGAATCAAAGAAAATCTATAATATCAGAGAAATATATGCACAGAGAATATTGTATTTTTTACATAACAACAATAACTGGTTTGAAGTTAAGGAAAAACAATATAATACTCGAATTTCAGATAAACAATATAAAGTTATAAAACCAAATAAATTGATTATTAAAAAGCAATTATTTTTCTTGGCACCGCGGCTGTTTAATGAATGTTAGATGTTAGATTAGGAAGATGTTAGAAATGAGAAGAACTTCAAAAAATATAAACAAGGGGTTAATGAATGTATACAAAATAACGACATTCTATCAATAATTAACTTTTAGCTGATAAAATATAATGACTTGCCAACCGGGGGGGGGGGGATTTTGTATTATACTTTTTATAATATAAAATGTTTCAATGCGAGTTATTGTGTTTTTTTTTTTTTTTTTTTCTGGAGTCAAACAGTCGAATTATTGTTCTGCGTGAAATATTTATTACTTGTGTAAAATTGATTTGTAAATATTATACTGTTTAATACATATTTGTGTTTTGTACTCCATATTAAACCGATTAAATAACACTGTGGAAAGTGCCTTTGGCGCTCTTTAGTGTTGAATTTATTACTAAACTAACTCATGTTGAACTATAATCAAGAATTTCTTAATGTTTTGTTATTGACGTTTGTAATTTATGTTTTATAATTTGTATGTTTTAACTTTATTTTATTTTGCTTACTGTTATGTATATGCGTTTTGTCAATAAATCTTATCTATTTATTTTCTTCTTATAAAAGGTCCCAACATTTAGTGATGTAATTTTTGTGACATGAATCTATGTATTATTTGAATAACAACATGGAAAATAGAAAAAAACCTCACAATTCCTTTGAATTTTGAAACTGTTTGTAGCGTTGAATATTAAAAGAGAGTGTAAGAAGAAAAGAAAGAAAAAATAAATTAGTTCAATATGGTATGATTTTTTATTGCATTAATAAAATGTTTGAAAACTCAATGTAATTGTACCTGAAATCTACATATCTTTATTTTAAGGTATTTTCTCACGAACGGCTGAGACTAAGTGACCAAAGACCAAAGGATTCGGAAAATTCCCGAGAAGCGGTCTCATCTGCATGTAGCTTTAGTTTAAGGAACTTCTTGTTAAAATAGAGCAAATCGACCAGTTTTGGGGAATTAATTTCTTAAAACGAGAATTGAAGCTTAATTTTAAAAGGAAAATAAATATATCGCTCGTTTGGAAAAAAAAGTGCCACAATACGAAATATTTATTTTTTTTTCCCCCTTAAAGGCCTTTAAAGGACGTTATCTCCTTTAGAAAATATTGACAGATTTTTTGTTCTAATATTTACCATTGGAGAGCGTGGCAAACTTACTTTTTCTTAAAGGAAATTGCCTGAAGAGTTCAATTTCAAGCGCTTCTGTAAAATTTCATTTCTTCATATTGGGGCACTCTTCTTCCAAATGAGCGATATATGAAGCATATCAAATTGAATCATGCAGGTTAATAAAAAAATAATAAAGAAAATTCGAACTATGAATTCACGATTCATGAATTACGAATCTAGAATTCAAATTATGTTTCATAGTTTATATTGCTAGGCAAAAGATATATTTCTCAATGTATTTTCTGGAAAAAGGCGTCAAAATACATGCAAAAGCATTAGCTACATTATGTTTTCAAAATCCAGAGGGAGGGGTCAATTGACTAGCTGCTCCTTATATTCTAATGGAGATCTTAGTTAATGCCGATCCTTAATTTCGTGGGAACTTTTAGAGTGATGGCTCTTAACTTAAAGGGACTTTTAGGAAATGTTATGAACATTCTGATGAGAATTTGGATTTTTGCACACTTGTTAAGCAAACTTGGCATGTTTTATATACTTGATATAGAGATAACATGAAAGAACTTTTCAAGGAGTTTCAAAGAATTACAATTCTTTTGAAGGACTTTGGACTTTGGAGCAATTAAGTTTTTTAAAGAATTTCATTTGCACTTTCCAGTTTTTGATATTTTAGTATTTTTTTGTATAATGTGTAGTCTTAACATAATTGTTATTTTTAATAAACACTTATTTTTAAGTTTTTTTTTTTTTTTTTTTTTTTTTTTATGTAGATTTCAAGCTGTAGCGAAAAAATTTTCAATAACAAATTGCGAATTGTGCAGAAAACGAAAAAAAAAAAAAAAAGAGATTGCATAATGTTTTTTTTTTTTTTTTTTTTTTACCGTGCTGATCAGAGTGACAGTATGCAACAAAAGTAAGAGAAAAGCAAGCAACAACAAAAGAGCTTCCAAAACACCTAATTCAGGATTAAGTAAATAGCAAGATTTTATTACTTACAAAAATATCTCAAGCAATATGTTAGAGAAAAGTGAGAACCATTATTTTGACACTTTTGACGCAGGATGTATAGCAAAGAGCTGAATTCGGCACATTTCGACACCCAAATGCGGGGGAGGGGGGCTTGCATTTGTTAGAAAATTAAAAATTCAAGCTTTGTTACTGCATTAAAAAAGAAAAAAAATCAAGGTTTTTGAGCACTTAAAAATGAAAATTATTTTTTCAAGTACACTTTTTTTTGGAACGAATCGTTCAATTTTTCGGAATTTAGGCACCCCCCCCCCCCTGAAAAGCGGTGACTCTAAGCTACTTCTTGTTTAACTTATAGGTAAATCCCGCCCTGTATGCAATACCAGTCACTTTCGCAACATCAATGGGAGTACTGCCGTTGCTTGTCCTTGATAAGTTTTCGAATATCCAGATTGCAAGCCGCACCTCAGGTTATTTTCAACGCCTTGCTTAACATCGTGTCTTGATTTTGTGTTATTGAAAATCCAGGTTCACAGAACCTGATGGATGAAAAGTGAATGAAAAATATCAAATAAGTAAATAAATAAAATAGAGCGATAACGTCGAAAATATTTTCATGTGACCACAAATTTGAGCACATTGTAGTTAGTGTTGCTTTTTCGTTACATTTTGTAAACATTCAGGTCTCATTTAAAATTCTTTCACGTCCACTTGATTGAGAATCTTTGATGTAATGGATATGACAGTGTGTAAAAGATTTGTTCTTTAATCCATGGTGATGGATGCAAAAGTATACAGGTCTCTTCCTGGGGCGGATTCAGGGAAGGGTCAAAGGGTCAGTTGACCCCCCTGTGATAAGAATTTTACTATGATTGATGTTAAACTTCAATTTTTTAGATTAGAAAAATTAGTACAGGAATCAATGTTAACTTTTTTTTTTAACTTTCTTGCTTCTGTTAGGTGTTTCTTCTAAGCGAGTCATAGTTCAATGGATTGGCTGAGTTTGATTATTGGGCTGAGTTTTTTGGTCATTTTCAAAAGAAGCAGTATGATCCATGGCGCAGGTATCGACAAATTTAAGGGGTGAGGGTGCGATTTGAAAGGGTTTTGATCTCATTTGGGGAAGGGGTGTTCCGTTCCATATGGGGTGTGCGCCATTATTCTTGGGGGTATGGCCACCCCTACTTAACTGGCACTTTTTACATAGGAGATATAACATGCTGAAGCCATTGAAACTTGACCTCCCTTACAAAAATTTCTGGATCCGCCCCTGCGACTGACCACCTCTTACAATGACAACTTTTCACAATGGAGATAATGGTGACTCCAGAAAGTTCTTACAGATTTGCCGATTTTTTCCCAGGACTTCATCCAATGATAACTTAATGCCTAGCAAATTCACTGGCGGATTTTCGATGTTACAATAAATCTGAAATGATAAGAAATGGAGAGTGCATTTTCAAGTTTTAAACACGAATGTCGTATCCACTGATGTAAAGAAGGTAAATCGTGCGTCAAACCTTCTGCCGCAGATAATGGTAAGATAGATGGCATCAACTTGAGCACACATTTCGCATGTTCTTCTTGGGAATCTGAATAATTTTCTGAAATCAGCGTTCCAGCGAGTGGATTTGACATAAGGGAGTGCCGTTAAAGAGTGACATAATCGGTTTATATTTCAGAGCATTATTCAATCCGCTGTAGTGTGATTCAAGTGAAGTATTTTATCGTATACAATTGATTACGTAAACTGTTTACGAAGAGTGCCAAATGCCTGAAGTTTCGTTAAATAATCCGGTTTTACTTTCAACCAACTTTTACAGAGACAATAAGGAGTCGGCGATAATGTGTGTTTTGTAATAATTAACTCTTTAAAGACCATAAGCTTTGCGGTAGAGTGAGATTTTTTTTTTTTTTTTAGCATAACACACTATTAAATAGCGGCGTAAATTACATGTAGGGGAGGGTTGCTCAAAGCGGGTAGGTTTTCGAAGAACGCTCGAAAATTTTTGGATCTTAATCGCAACAATTTCGATTTTATTTCCTAGCAGGGTTCTTGAACTTCAAAATAAAAAGTGATTTTTGTATTATTTCAAATCCAATAATTATTTATTATCAAACTTAACAAACATGTGAAAACGCCGTTTTGCCCTACCAGGTAGCCCAAAGCGGGTAAGCTTAACTAATTGTGGTCTGGTACATTTGCCAATCAAATATGAAGTTATAAATGATTAAAATAATTGACTAGTTACCTGCCATTATATAAAAAAAGGTATAAAATAGTTGTACTTATCCAATTTAAAGTCAGTACATTTGTTTATAAAACATAAAGAAATAATTGAGTTGATTAATAGACTAATTAATCGCCATCCTAAAAAAATAACTTTTTAAAGTTACACTTATCCTATTGAAAGAGAAAATCTAAGTCAGCACACGAGTCAAGAAATTTTGAATAAATACTTATATGATTAAATACTATACCTGCTTTGCCCAAAGGCACGTTTTTTATTTCAATAATTATAACCTTAAATTAATAATTTAAAAAAAACAAACGGAATGACCATCGTAGTTTATAGGTGGATAGTGTCAGAATAAGTTAATATTATTGACAATCAAAAAAAAATAAGCTGGTTTTCGACTAATCACAAGTTACAAAATTTCATTTTTTTTAGAAATGTATACTTTTTTCTTTTTAAATTTTAAGCCTGGTTACTCCATGCTGCTTTACTGCTGCTTCGCTGGGACTGATACTAACTTGGGGGTGCTCGGGTAAACACGACATATGTATTCATCGCCGCTAATACACCATGGAGAGGGAGGTATACGAAAGTCTACCCGCTTTGGGACACCCTCCACTACGTCAAATTTTGTGAAAATTGGTTCAGTAGATTTTATCTGAATAGTTGGGACATATGTGTCTGTATGATCCAAGAGAGATTCACAACTACAAATATTTTTCAAAATTTGATTATTTTTTTATTTTTATAAATATTTGACTAATTAATCAGATTATCTACATTTAATGTTGAATTTCGTATAGGGGAACTTGGGGAAAAGTGAAAGAGCAGGACAGAGGGAAATGATAGGCTATTTTGCTCAGTTTGTAGCGCCATTTACCTAGCAGTGTTTTTAACTATTATGTTATTAGGCATGTTGCAGATTCCAGTCAAAAAATGGCTACCTCTGAAGATCTATCATTCAATCATTTAATATTTCATTTGCGTATTAATTCATTTATTGATTTATTTACAAATTCATTCATTTATTCGTGCACTGGTTTATTCATTCATTCACTTAATTATTTATTTTTTCACTTACGCACTAATTGGTTAACTGATTCATTCATTCATTTAATCATTCGTTAATTGGTGTGTATTTATTTATATACTCATATAAAATTTCAAAAGTTCATTCATTTATTTATTCTTTTAAAGAAAAAACTTTTAATTAAAAAAATAATACTTTACTAATCAATTTTCCCCCATGTACGGGCTAAGTGATATCTTTCTACTTTTATTTAAAAATAAGCATTTATTTAATTAAAAATAACGTTTCAGTATAAGACCTATTGTGAAATTTATCGTTCTCATTTTATGTGTTTTAATTTTCAAAGTGAATTTCCATTTTGTTCATTTTGAAAAAGGTAAGTTATCTTAATTATTTCACTTTGCCCCACATTCCCCTACTCAACATTTTCTTTCGCTTCCTTTTCTGATTTTTCTTGCTTTTCATTACTTTTAATAAGAATATCCAATCCCGATTGATATTCGGATGTTTCAAAGTTCTCATCTACACTGAAGAAAGTTTTAAAAACAATACCCAAAGAAATTCAAAGTATTCAAGGGGTCATTTTATATAAGAATCAGCAAGATCTCATATAAAATGCAGGAATCTCCATTAATTTGCATGGTAAAATTGTCGATTTATATGATCACAATATCCTTTACTGTTATTAGTTTTCACACCAGGGAAGCTGAAACGATTAGAAAATTCTTCGACTACTCAAGATTTTGCAAAAAGTCAACCAGGAAAACTAAAAATTGATAGAAACGCCTTCAGATGTAACATCTCAAGAGTCGTGGTGGATAATTCATTACAATATCTGTGCAGCTTTCGCATTAATTTTGTCGGAAGTTTGACAGATTGTTATAGAAAAACAGATGAATAATGAAACTGATAAGTCAGATGAAGAATGCCTTGTTGTTGAGCCACCTCCTACAAATGAGGGGATATAAGGAAGGGCCTTGTGGGTCTGATCACTAATTAAGGCATCGTGACAGGAGGTTCCCGGGTTCAATCCAAGCCGGTCGAAGATCTAACATCTTCATTAATGGTGATTGGGGGATGGTAAATATGCTCGTGGTCACAAAGACCTCCAAGTGAAACGATACCTCTGGGGGAGCTGAGTGGACCAAGGATTGCTCGACTCTTGGTCTGGATCAAAATATGAGAGTTGTCTTCAAGGTCTCATCCAATTGGTTAAACCACAAACAGTGGTAGGTTCGAGGGACCCTGGAGTGAAAAATACTGAAATGAGCAATGCATTGAAAGCTTGAAATATTTATTACAACATCGTTCCGATGACTTAATAATAATAAAAAAAAACACTGATTGCGAGCAATTTATAAATGAAAACTATAGACGCATCTGAAAACTATAGACGATTTATAAATGATGATATTTTAAAATTGTGCATAATTTTTTTATTTTAATGGCTTAGTGTGGTAAGACAAAAGTATAAGGTAGGTTTCTCTTCTTTTTTCTTGGTAAATTGAATTTCGGGACTCGTTATCAATCTGTCACTGTTATCAAAATCATAGTGTCCCAAAGTAGCCTCGTTCAGTGGAGACTACTATGTATTTGTTTTGAAGCTCAAAAAAAAAAAAAAAAAAAAAAAAAGAGTTTATTTAATTATCTTTGGTATATAACAAACTTTCGAATTAGATAAAATTGGCAGAATAATTATTCGAAATTACCTTAAGTAAACGCTTACAATTAAATTATCAGCCGAACATATAAAAAAATGGCAATCAATACAACCCGAAGAAAAAAATCGCCAAAAAAAATTAATTAAGAAGTAAAGAAGAGATGCGAATAGACACTGCACTTCAAATGCAAAAAAAAAAAAAAAAAAATCAGACGATAATATTTATTTCCAGTGACACAATAGTCTTTCTTCAGTAATTTAGCTTTTATGAATTCCATTCAGTTGGTCATTATCTACCAATCACAAAGCGAATAAAAGAAGCTCACGCCAGCTGATGGCACTTGATTGCTTAGAAAAATAGTAACGAAGAATCAGTTACAGTATTTAATAAGTACTTTCTGAATGATTCCATAAGAATTTTTTATTTTTTTTTAAATCAGTTCCAATGAAAGCTGCAGAATTTTTTGCCTATGAGGTGGGGGGGGGGGGGGGTGCAATTGTACCAACAACATAAACAATGGGTACGTTTTAATTTTTCATGAAGTACATTGCATCACAAATTTGTGAACTGTTTTGAAAACACAATGTGATGATTGTGATGCAGTATGATGGATATTGTTTAAAGAAAAAAGTATGCCATGGGAAAGAAATACAAAAATTTATTTACTAATTTTTAATGAACCCCAATCGTAATGCTCTTTTCAAACGAACACTTTTTTTTTTTCGTTTCAGTCTTCAACAGAAAATTATGCACTTTTTTTTAAACACTTTCTTTTCATCTTTGGTCCAACAGCCCTTGGGTGTAGGGGGGAAAGATTTCTTGTTCCTTATTTGCTTCATCCTATTCCGAAACGAGATGATTTTTTTCTTCTCACGAATAAATTTCCACGAATCTATAGTCTTGGAATTTATTTCTCAAACCCGTTAAAGAAAATCAATTATTTTTATCGTTATTTTATGCACACACTATGAACTAAAATACTAATTTTAAGATTTTTAATATTTTAATTGACATTTAAATTGTGACACTGGAATAAGAATATTTTAGTTACAAAATCTTCCCTTTTAAAAACTAGATGGCAGCACTACTGAAACAAAAACTTGCTATGATAATTTTAAATGCCAGTTTAATATCATTTTTTGTGTATAAAATTTTTAATTCTATGTATAAATTTTCCTTTTTTCCAGCTACCTTATTTACTGCTATCCAATTGATGACCAGTTCTTTCATTTTTTAGGACTTCAATTATTCGCACCTATTTTCTCCTCTTTATTTGTCTTCTGTAACAAAATTTAACCATCTGATAATTATTATATGATTTTTACACTAAAAAAAAAGTAAAAATGCAATAAATTCTTTCTTGATGTTATTTTGAGCTGAAATGGGGTTGTTTCCTTCAGTCAAAAGTAGTACTTTTTGTCACTGAAATTCATAGAATAAGCAAAAAAATAATAATAATAATAATAATAATAACATGGACCCAGAAAATACTTTCATTTTCACAACAATAATTTTTTAATTATTTTTTTAAAATGTCCTATTTTTCAAACAAGGCGTGGTCTTGATGACGTCACAAATGGTACTCTTTGGCGCATCTTTCTTACCACGTTTCCACGCTATGATAATGAAGAAGTGAATTAAAATTGCGCTCTGCGCTTGCTATCATAGTCTCCATACCGTTGCCAATACACGTGAATAAAGATGCTAATTAAATATTTTGCTCCGTGAAAGACAACATTGAATGGCATTTCATCATTTGTGATGTCATCGGACAAAAACGTAAACAATGAAAACGCACCGAGTTTAGTAATTTTTTAAAAATATTAATCTTAAACAAATTATTTAAAAAATGGTCGGATCCTATCTTTTTAAGCATGTCTTTCAGAAAGAAATATTTTTAAAATTTTAGAATTGACCCTATTCTTAGAAAGGTTGGTAGATTTGAGTGTGTTTCCATTTAGTGTTGTTGTTGATCAGTCTTACCGTTTTAAGCGGAAGTGAGCCGCACACACACAAACAGATATATTTTTATTATGTGCATAGATAGGTTAATTAATTAATTTAATTTTTACTGTGGGGATTTTTTTTTTTATTTTTATCCAGCTAAATTGTGCTGTGCTTTTCTTTTTTATGTAGTAACTATATTTTCCTTCTTTATGCTCAAATTTATGTTATGTTGTGTAGTGAAAAAATATTATTAAAAAATTATATTTAACAAGAAGTTTCATACAGAATGAAACGAGCTTACTTTCCCGCCTACCAACATCAACTCTCTAGCATCTGATCAATATTCTCTTAACAAACTAAGACTAAAATATGTCAGAGGTACCTTTTTAAAATTTTGAACTGATTCCCAAAAATAAAATATACTTCTCTCATCTGATGAAATTGTTAAGTGAAAAATAAATAAACGAATAAATAAAGTAGAAGCACCTTTTAAACAATGCAGCGAAAACATTTTTTCCCATGATACATTCTTTAATTGTTTTCAAGGGTAAAAAAGATTTTTTTTATAAAAAAGCAGATCGAAATAAGTACATTAAAATTTATTAATTAATTTATTTATTTCGTCTTTGTCAGATTTTATTTTTCCCCCTGCTGCCAAAAATTAAAATTAAAAAATTAATAATTATGTGCTTTATAAAATAAATAAATTAATAACATAAAGTTCTCTGAAGTATATTTTCTTCAATAATAAAATCGTCTGCATATTTCTTTATTTCTGTTAAAAATGAAGCACTCCGAGTTTTCTTTTTATTTCCAGATGCCAAACATAAAATTAATTAATTAAAACTTTACAATGAAAAAAAAAATCTTCTCAACAATCATTATTTCATAGTAAAAACCAGGGCTGCAGATTCAGAGTCAAAGTGATTTTGGGTAAAAGAGTCGGAGTTGGAATCAGAAATAGAAGGCGTTAAAATTTCAAGAGTCGGAGTCGGTCATTTTCGCTCTAAGTCAGCATTTCTGGCAAGGCTGTGGAGTCAGAGGCGGAGTTGGACAATGGTCATTTTCTCACCGATTCCGCAGCCCTGGTAAAACATTTGCGGTTTGAATTCATTTTATTTTGATTTATAGTCATATTTATCTTTGATTTCCTGAATGTTAAGTCAACGAGATATGGTATTTGGATTTTTCTTAAAAACTTTTTTACTTCTTAAACCAAAAATTGAAAAAATGTTCAGAATCTGCACAATTTTTCAGTGTTTGATTACCAAAAAATAATTTTTCGTGTCTTTGTTAATGCTAAAAACAAATCGTATTGTTAAAAAAATACCCTTAAAACAGCTAAAACGAAGAAGAAAATTTTTTCTGTATCTTCTTCATCAAGAGCTTATTCCAACAAGGTTTTTTTCATCTGTCTTTAAGCTTAGAACCTATGTTTGCCTTAAATTTCCCCGTAGATGCTAATGTTGTTGTAATTTTTGAACTTTTCAAAATTGAACGAAATCAATTCGAACTTCACTTTTTGATTTGAACGAAATTGTTCAAATCAAAAAGTGAAGTATGGGAATGAGGTGTCCTATCCGAAATCTTTCGAACAAATAAAATGTTTACTCGAATCGAAAATTCACTCAAAAGTTTTTAAGGGGGAGGAGGGAGTGAGCAGATAGAACAACAGAAACATATCCCCAATATCAAAATCCTACTTTTCAGTTTTTAATTTTGCGACATTTATTTAATCATTTTATTTATTTATTTTTATTTATTTATCTATTTTTTAGTGCTATTTTTAAGATGCACTACCCTCTTTCATGCTCTTTTGATTTCTTTTATTTTTTCGGGAAAGTAGGTTAAAAACGAAAATTTTCAGTTTTTTTATTTCTTTCTTTCTGTCTTCTTCTTCTTTTTATAACTGTACGTCAGGGACTAACAACGTACAACATTCGGTACGGACTTATGTAGTAATTATATACTCTTTCTTTAATGTTTCGATTTGTGTTATGCAATATAGCACTACAGTTGAAAAATGATGTTTGAACATAATGAATAATATAATAATATTTAATATAATGAAGTTTTTTCTTTTTTCATTCTTCCTTTACTCCCGGCTAATTTTAGAAAACTTAAGACTCTCCCTACTTTATTTCTTAATACATTATTCTTTCGTGCTAAGAATAAAATTTACAAGTTATAGGACATCATCAATAAAATCTTGGATAATATTACTTTTTTACACAGAATTTACACACGTTACATCTTCCGGGACTAGGAAAAAAAATGCTTTAATGTTTTAATCACGTTAAATTATTTATTCCTGTTAATTCAATTTAATATTGCTACATGAAAGTTCAATTCTTTGATATATATATATATATATATATATATATATATATATATATATGTGTGTGTGTGTGTGTGTGTGTGTGTGTGTGTGTGTGTGTGTGTGTGTGTGTGTGTGTAACTCAACTCAGTGTTTAAAAGTCGGATGAAATGAATTTCAAAGTTTTTTTTCTTTCCTTTTTTTTTTTAGTTTCGCAAGCGTGAAAAATTATCAGAAAAGTGGATAACGCTGCTATCTGTTTTGAAGTCGACAACTAATCCAAAAAACAAACTGCCGCGTTTTAAACACAAGAGAACTTCCACCGCAAAATACGTTCTTTTGCGTTCTAGTTCTGTTTATCGAGCAAAATGGTGCTGTAAATCTTGACTTGACACATAATGCTGCTTATCTTAAAAACAAAATAAGCTCGTTTAGCTTCAAATTAAAATTCCATTTACTGAAACTATTCACGCAACTTTCAGTTATTAAATTTCTAAGAACTGAAAATTACAATTTGTTATACGAGTTGTAGATTTTTTTTGTGAAGAATGTTGTGTATTTGTTGTGTAGAAGACTCGTTATGTACAAGTTACTGTCGAATAAAACCATAAATAGTGTTTGTCTTCTGAAGAAATGACAATATAATTGCAGTACATTACGTGCTCACAGTTACTCGTTACACAAGTTATAAGTAGTACTTTAATGCTCTTAGTATTCTTTCGTAAGTATACTATAAGCTTTCAAAATAAACCATTATGTTTTTGTTTGAAAAAAAAAGCAGGTGACGTCATGTCGTTTTTTATTGCATTTAAAACTCTTCCTTTAGATGCTAATTCCTGCTTTAAGTTTAAATCAAGACTGAACTTTAAATTTTAAAGATTAAAACCATAGTATTGGAACAACACTCGAACACGGTTTTTAATGTGTCGGTTTTAATCCGTTTTGAAATCCTTACATCTACATTTTATTGCATTCACATTTTTTAATCAAATAGCCATTCCTTTAAAAGTTAAAGCAAGTCGATAGTAAGTTTTCAAATAAAAATTTTAGTTTTACTGTTTCTTTTAACAGAAAATCATCCTAATCAACTTACAGAAAGCCAAACATGATTATTATAAACAGGGCAACTCAAACTCACTTCTAGGAAAATTTGAAAGAATTGTTGTATCGCAAAGAAAGAACCGATCAAGATTACACGAAACCTATCAAGAAAATCTGCAGCAATAAATTACGACGAAAAAGAAAATTTAACATTTATTGAAAACTACATTTTCCACTAGTGTAGTTAGATATACAATAACAGCAACAAACATCAAAAGAATTTTTATGTGTTGAATATCATCAACAAATAATAAGTCCATCATCACATACATATATCCATGATATTTTATGATAAAAACTAGATTCGTAAACTAAAAAGAAATATACACAGTAATGCACGAGATTATAAAGGGATTTCAAAGAAACGTTTTGATTGCGACTTAAATAAGAAAAGTATGTAATTGCACGTATTTTATAAAAACATACATGAGAAATGAAAGTGATTCAATGGAAGAAAGTGTTTCATGTTTCAAAATATAGGCAATTAATAAAGAATACACATCGAGTACTGTGATTTTAAATTTACAAATGAAACATGTTTTACAAAGTAGTTACAATGTTTCACATAGATTCTCACAGAAATATGGACGAAAAAATTAAACGGAAAAAAAAAAGAAAAAAAGTACTAAAATGAATTTTTAAATATTGCATCGTTTCTATTTTAAATTTACCTTTCTTTTATGCATAGGTTATTTTTCAGAAACAAATTTTTTAACTAATCAAATATTATACTCAGTCTTGAATTTTTCTTTTCAAACTTCGCCGTATTTATAAGAATTTATTGAAGAATGAAACGGAGATCAACAGTACAGTTTTTTTTTCTCATTCCTTTTCTGTACTTTTTCTTTCATTAACTTGCAGTTGCAAAGATAATATCTTTGCAAAGCAAGCAGTAACTAAAAAATCTGTCGCTTTGTACATTTAGAATATTTGTTTAATGAAATACTCTGAATGTTCATTGAACTAGTAACGCTTTTCTTATTTATTTATTTGTTTATTTATTTATTTTTATTAATTACGGTTTTGAAATTGACTGTGCAATATTTATGTTTAAAAACGTGCAATAAAGTTTAAAATTTCTCTTATGTAAATATCCAATTTCATACAACATAATCTACGAAGTTTTTAACGAAAAAATGAAAAACGTATTTCAGGTATGGATTTTGATTACAACTTTGTCCTAAGGGAATTGACTCGTCAAAATGGTTTTATGTGTCAAAGAATGCTCTTTGGTATTTTGCACTCAATTAAATAAGTTCAATTCTTAATAACTCATCAAAGAAAGACGATATATAGTTTGAGAATCTATTTAAAATGAGAGAAAAATTCATTGCATGCAATGACTAGGGTTTAAGTACTTTTTACTTATTAATAATTATTAAGTTTAAGTTAATAATTAATGAAAGAAATCGAACTCGGAGCAAAAAGACATTTACTAGGGAACAAATATGAATGACATATGTATCACAAGAAAGAAACTATGAAAAAAGGTTGAATTTAAAAAAAAATTGTTCGTCCCAGTAAAAAAAAATATTAAGTTGTTAAAAATTTAAAAATAATTACAAATCCTTTACTTTGGTCAAATATTGAAATGAAATTTAAAAAAAAGTCAAACCTTTTTTGACTTTTACAAATAAATTACATCCATTTAAACGGCGTATCATTACTGTGAAATCCAGAGTATTTTAAACAATAATTAATGTCGACACAAAATTTAAATTAACTTTTTATAGTTAATTGAATTCAAATTCAAATAAGGTATTCATAATTAATTGATTCAGAATTCAAATTATCAATTGATAGTTAATTGAATTCAAAATGTAAATCAACTCATGTAATTGGATCCGAATTTTCTTCTATTCATTTTATTGATTCATACATTTACATTTATTTAATTATTTATTTATTTCTCTTTGTTTACTTTTTTCTCAATTTCTTTTATTTTATTTCACTTCATTTTATCTTACTCATATTTTCCAAAAGAGATCTTTTGATTTTATTTCTATCTCAATTATAGGACGGTCCATATTATAGTTTCATTGGTTACATAAACTTTTCTGATAAATACTTTTTAGAATGTATCCAGAACTTTCTACTTTAATGAGATCAATAAGTGAGCAAAAACTTTCACATGAAAAAAACATTGCGTAGTAACTATCATGTAAAAGATTTTGCATTAACTAGAAGAATGTAACAATAATATACAGAGGAACATTTGAAGCTTCATAACGTTGCTGAACCACAAATATCTTAAGAAGTATCAATCAGAAACTTGAACATTTCAAGAATATTTTGCTCTTGCAGTATCAACAAAAAATATAGTGATTTTATTCAGGTTTTAATCCTTATTCAAAGATCATTTTACCCATCAGCTTTTTAAACCGACTGGTAAAATCATTCCGTCAGTATTTCATTAATTCAACATTGAGATTTCTACTAATTAAAACGCATCAACAGTTTTTTTTTTTTTTTACAGATATTCCATTATGCTATTGCAAGGTTCAGCTTTTGTATGCATTCTAGGGGCGACTCTTCGATAATGAAATAGTATCCAAATTTATGCAACAAATTGGATTTAGTTCCAAATAATTGGAACTAAATCTTATGCCTTGTTGCATAAAGTCTTGCCTGTTCAACGTGTTCCTTTCAGCACTGCTCCACTGGTTCGGTATCAGTAAAGCAAGTGGAATGAAACGTTTAGTTGCTTTTCACACTTCACACACATACAGGATTTTCACCTTTTGTCTCATATGACACATTGGAATCACAGGCGTGTGCTGTTATCTCCACCAGTACAGGATTTGCGCATTCTTAAACCACGTCCTATCTTGTAAGGACTTTTTCCTCCAGTATAGCAGAGATAACAGTTTACTTTCTAATAAATTTACAATTCATTAGCTTGTAGACAGTTTTGAGTGCTTGCGATTATTGGTGATCGAGACCTTAAAAATAGGGCGTGGCTTATAAGGGCAAGCCTTACAGACATATTGCGAAAATTGCTCAATGATATATCTACTGATATACTACCAGCACCTGGCTCCTTGGAGTGAAATTTTCAATGTTCTGAAGTAATTCCATGACTTTTCCCCCCAGCAGTTCTCACTTTTCATCCACTTTGCTGTTTTCGAATAAAAATTGAAAAAAAATTGCTTTCTGTCACACAAAAAACTTAATGTTTCACTGATATAGATGCCCAGCACAACAATCAGCATTTGATTCCAAATCATCAAAAATGTTTTCAATCACCATCATGGAGTTCTTTTTTTTTCAGTCACTACAACAGCATGCTTCGTGGTCGTGAAACTTTCGCCCCCCTACCATCCAGAAAACATCATATTGCTTGTCCAGTGAGGAGTTTGGTGTGGAGCTGCGGACTTGTAATGAGGATTGAAGGGACGATTCCAGTACTTGGGATCAACACTGTAATCCGGAGCAGTGTAGAGTGTACCTGGACTCATATGAGCAGCTCCCATTCCAATGTAGCGGCAAGTCAGAAGTGCAACATGCCTCACTCTTTTCCACCCCTAAAAGAAAGAGTTAGTTTAGAACAAATAAAGTTATAAACAATGAGCTGATGTGTGCATCACATGACTTCCTTTTACTCTAATGTCATTTCCCCATTACTGGCAATTTTAATGTGATTCAATAGTCTGCTTTCTAAATATCACCAACAGTGGCCAAATTGAAACAGATTTAAAAAACCCCGGGAAATTTGTCGCCAAGTTGGCGACAAGGCGACCAAAAGACTGGCGATGTATCGCCAAGTGTCGCCAAATTATAACACCACTTGAGTTCACATCGAAATTAACAATGATTTCCCCCCAAAAAGGGGCAAAAGATCCCTTTAGAAACACCTGAATGCATCCAAAAGGAGAGGTGCACAACTAGATCCCACTAAGAGTCTACGTACCAAATTTCAACTTTCTAGGACATACCCGTCTTGAGTTATGCGACATACATACGCACATCCGCACATACGCACTTACATACATACGTACATACAGACGTTACGAGAATATTCGTTGTAGTTAACTCGGGAATCGTCATTATGGATATTTCGCGTGTCTAAACGTTCTTAGGCACTTATCCACGTGTGGTTGAGTGGAAAAAAAAAACTCAATATTCATTCGGGGGTGAGTACAAACAAATAAAATAGCAGCACCTTTTAAACAAAGCAGCTAATACACTTCTTTCCATGAAAAAAATTTTTTAACAGCTTTCAAAACGAAAAAATAATAATAATAAGTTCATTAAAATAAATACATCACATAAAAAAAAAATCGTTTCTTTTTCCCCTTTTGCCAAAAAGAATTTATTGAACGAATTAATGCAATTACCAAAATAAAAAAAAAACAATAAAATGTCAACTTAAAGAAATAATTTTCATTGTCAAAAAAAAATCGTCTGCGCATATTTTTCGAGTTTATTCACCGAAAACTAAATACCTAAATTAAAACTTTAGCGTGAAAATAAAAACAAATCATATCAACAATAATTATTTCACAGTTAAAACCACAGCAGCGGAGTCGGAGTCAATCTCATTTTGGGATAAAAGAGTCGGAGTCGAATATCCAAGAATCGGAGTCAGTCATTTGTCCTCCGTGTATAAATGTTTGCCAAAGCTACGAAGTCAGAGTCGAAGTCGGGGAGTCGGAGTCCGGGGGTTAATTGTCGGGAACAGGAGTCAGAGTCGATGTCAGGTGCCCCTAAATTCTCGGAGTCGAAGTCTGGAGTAGGTCGTCAAGAGCTATTTCCAACGAAGTTTGTTTGAAGTAAATCCGCCTTTAAGTTCGGAATCTATATTGACTTTCAGTTTCCCCTTAGGCGCTAATGTTAAGAGATTTGAACTGTTCAAAATTGAACGAAAACTTGTTCAAATCAAAAAAATATTTTCGATACATGTTTTTTATCAAAAGTTTTTCCCTACAAAGTTTGTTTGAAGCCACTTCGCTTCTAAGTTCAAGATTTATTTTTGATTTGAATTTCCCCGTAGGCGCTAATGTTAAGTTTTTTTGAACTGTTCAAAATTGAACGAAAAATTGTTCAAGTCAAAAAATGAATTATGGGAATGAGATGTCCTCGCCGAGATATTTCTAACAAAAAAAAATTTGTTCGAATCGGACTATTCATTCAAAAGTTATTAGGGGGGGGACAGACAGACAGACCGACAGACATTTCTCCCCATCTCAATACCCTACTTTCCAATTTTTAATTTTTCAATATTTATCTAACCATTTTATTTATTTTTGACTTTTTTTTGTTTTTCGGGATATTTTTAAGATGTATTAAGCCTTCTTTCATGCTTTTTTTTCTTTCTCTGATTTTTACTGGGAAAGTAGGCTGAAAACAGCATATAGCTATTTCAAGGCTGCAATGGAGCTTCTTCATCAGTGCAAAAAGCTCACCACACAACAAGGGAAGTCGTGAGAAAACTGTGAGTTCTCTCTCGACTTTCTATATGCTGCATTTTTCTGAGAATTTGTGCTTCAGTTACGTTGGTTTTTAGCCTACTTTCCCAGTAAAAGTCAGAAAAAGAAGAAAAAAGCATGAAAGAAGGCATCTTAAAAATATCCCGAAAAACAAAAAAAAGTCAAAAATAAATTAAATAATTAAATAAATATCGAAAAAATAAAAATTGGAAAGTAGGGTATTGAGATGGGGAAAAATGTCTGTCGGTCTGTCTGTCGGTCTGTCTGTCTGTCGGTCTGTCTGTCGGTCTGTCTGTCTGTCCCCCCCTAATAACTTTTGAATGAATAGTCCGATTCGAACAAACTTTTTTTGTTCGAAAGATCTCGGCAAGGACACCTCATTCCCATATTTTGCTTTTTGATTTGAACTATTTTTTGTTCAATTTTGAACAGTTCAAAAAAACTTAACATTAGCTCCTACGGGGAAATTCAAGGCAATTCCGAACTGTGAGGCGAATTTGCTTCAAACAAACTTTGTAGGAAAAAGCTTTTGATGAAAAACTCGTATATAAAATATCTTTTTGATTTGAACAATTTTCTGTTCAATTTTGAACAGTTCAAATCCCTTAACATTAGCGCCTACGGGGAAACTGAAAGTCAATGTAGATTCCGTACTTGAAGGCGGATTTACTTCAAACAAATTTTGTTAGAAATAGCTCTTGACGCCGAACTCCAGACTCCGACTCCGAGAATTTAGGGGCACCTGAATCCGAATCCGACTGCTGTGCCCGACAATTAATCGGACTCCGACTCCCCGACTTCGACTATGACTTCCTAGCTTTGGCAAAAATTTATACACGGACAAATGACTGACTCCGATTCTTGGATATTCGACTGCGACTCCTTCATCCCAAAATTAGATTGACTCCGACTCCGACGCTATGGTTTTAACTGTGAAATAATTATTGTTGATGTGATTTGTTTTTATTTTAACGTTAAAGTTTTTATTTAGGTATTCAGTTTTCGGTGAATAAACTCGAAGTCATTTATGTTTCTACATAAAGATACGCGCAGACGATTTTTTTTTTTTTTTTTTTTTTTGACAATGAAAAGTATTTCTTTACGTTGACATTTTATTGTTTTTATTTATCTTGATAAGTGCATTAATTCATTTAAAAAATTATTTTTGGCAACAGGGGAAAAAGAAATGATTTTTTTTTGATAGGATGTATTTATTTTAATGAGCTTATTAATTTTTATTATTATTTTTTTCGTTTTGAAAGCTGTTGAAGAATTTTTTTTAAATGGAAAAAATTGTATTAGCTGCTTTGTTTAAAAGTTGCTGCTATTTTATTTGTTCGTTTTGTTTTTTTTGTTTTTTTTTTTTCTTTTTTTTACGCATCTAATTTTTTTAGATGAGTGAGGAATATTTTATTCCTAGAAAGTAGCTTAAAATATTGGAAAAATATGTTTGAAACAATTTGCGATTTTAGCTATTTTGAGAACATTGATCAGGTACTAGAAAGTAGTATGGGTATACGGGAAAGTAGGCTCGTCTAGTTCTAGACAGAACTTCTTGTTTACTTTATTCAATAAGGTCAGTGCTCCAAATAAGGTCAATCTAAGGTTTAGTGCCTAATGTATCTATCGCTCATTTATGATTCAATTTTCTACAATTTTTGTATATTCATCGAATGACTCATTAAAAATAAGAAAAGAATCATTTCATGTGAAAATTTAAGTTTAAATTATGAGTGTCGGCAATTTTTAAAAAAGATGGCGAATTGGTCTTTTTAGGAACACGGGGCAAGACCAACTCCGCGCAGACGCCAAAAAATACTATCAAACTAAAATAAAACATCTTCTAAATTTAGCCAAATAATAATGGGCTATAAAAAAATGTAAAATCAATTTCTACTTCCTTTTACAAAAAAAAAAGGAAGTATTGTATTCGCGAAAAAATTTTCACTCAAAAATCGACCTTTATTTCCATTTTACTCACCTCTGAATTAATGTTGAGCTTTTTTTTTTCGACCTGACCACACGTGCATATTTATATAAGAACGTATAGACGCCCGAAATATCCATTTTGACGATTCCCGAGTTAATTACAACGAGTTTTCTCGTAATGTCTGTATGTGCGTATGTGCATATGTGCATATGTGCGTATGTATATCGCATAACTCAAGAACGGTATGTCCTAGAAAGGTGAAATTTGGTACGGAGACTCCTAGTGGGTCTCGTTGTGTACCTCCCCTTTTGGTTGCATTCGGGTGTTTTTAAAGAAGTCTTTTGCACCTTTTTGGGGGGAATCATTGTTAATTTCGATGCAAACTCAAGTGGTTTTATAATTTAGCGGACACTTGGCCATATATCGCCAGTCTTTTGCGACAAATTTGGCGATTTTTTTTCAAATCCATTTCAATTTGGCCACTGTTGGTGACATTTAGAGAGTTAAGTATTGAATCACATTAAAAGTGCAATAATGGGGAAATAACATTGAATTGGTGTAAAAGGAAGTCATGTGATACACACATCAGCTCGTTTTCTAAAAATTAGCAGAGACGCTAATACATACGCGTCCTTTAAGCACTAAAATAATCAGGAAGGTGATATTTCTTAACAACTAACCCCCACCCCTTTTTTTTTTTTTTTTTTTGAACTCAGGATATCAAGGTTGCTTCTGGTTGCTGGAATATGCTAGTGAAAAAGTTTCAAAAAAAAAAAAAAAAGTTTTCATTCCTTATTGCATTATTTTAATTTTAGGCATTAAAATAAGTATTGCAATGCTGAAAACATTCATTTATAGCAATCATTTCACAAATAGTATCATCTGCTAACATTAAATGATACTAATTGGTTTTTTTTTTGTCCGGCTGGAATGAAGAACAATTGCAATGAATTCAATATTAAAACAGTATTAAATTAAGATTTTTAACATTTTACTGCATAAAGGAGGAAAAATTAAAAATATTTTCAAATTAGAGCCAACTTTAATGAACTGTTCAAAATTCACAAAAGTTCTTTTAAGCTTATTAGGAACAATAATTTGCACGTTTTAAATATTAAAAAATATAGAAATGGTAAATAATTATTATATAATACATGCATACGTAAGCTATTCTCAATATGCGAGGAGCACTGCCCTAGTGGATCGTGGTAACTCTAGAAGGGGGTCGCGATCAGTACTCGATTATGTTCTTCGAATTCAAACTCATATTGAAGTAAAATAATACTACTTGATGAAAGCTGTAGGATTCATCATTTTGTTTTAAAGCCAAAAAATAGCTTTAAGTGTTGCCTTTTATTTAAGATCGTAGTCTAGACATCCAACGGAGCAGTAGCACTTATAGTGCTATTTATTGCTATATTGCTGCCGCTATGGTTATTTTATTAAAGTCTTTTGTTAGTTTTTTTCCACCTTTTTCTAAATTGATATTTAAAAAAATCATTTTCAAGGTTTAAAAAGATCTTTGACCAGAAATAATGAAGTTTAATTCACAAATTATGCAAAAAGAAAACAATTCATGAACATTTTTCAGTCGCAGCAAAGATAGAAATGCATTGCCCAAAAAAGCTGTCTAGTCTCAAGTACTTACAGAAATTTTCATTTTACGTTATTTGCTAATGACATTAAGTATTTAAATAAGTCATTTTTAAAGTACAAATTATGTGTTTGAAAGTAAATCATTGCTTTATTTATTAATTTATGCTTTGACTGTTTTTCTACATATTTTTCTCCACTTGTAAAATATTATTTAAATTGTTCTAAGTGCATAAATATCTCTCTGATATATTTAAGAATCAATGAGCAATTTATCATTCATCTACTATTCATTACTTGAATTCAAATAGCATAAATTAGAAATTCTATCACGGAATAACAGAAAGCAAAGAAAGGGGAAGGCGTGCTATTTTAGGAGATAAATTATGCATGATCGCCAATAATTGTTCGGCACGGCTGGAATCGAGCTGAGCCGGTCTCACTGGTTAAGCAAAATCTAGTTCTCTTTCTTCTCTTTTTAGAAATTCTTTTGAATGCTCTGTCAGCAAATAAAATTAAAACATCAAGAAGAAATTAGTTGAAATGAATGACAAGGTAGACGTTCAGGCAAAGCATTTGTCTGGGTAATTAATATTTTCAGGGTTACAGGTTAAAGCCATTCGCGAGAAGATCCCTTTCAAACGTGAAATAATGATAGTGTATGAAAAGCCGCCGCGATTTCGAATGGCAAGAATGAAAAAAAAAAAAAAAAGAGCATTGCGTCCTACAGGGGTGCCGTATGTTCTTCTGACGAACTAAGCTCCGTTCCTGTTGCATTTCATTAGTCAAATCAGCCAATCAGCAACAGTCAGGAGCGCCGAGATGAGAGGTCACTGTGACCTCCAGAAAAATCTTTAATCGTAGAATTTTATCTGTGGATTTGGAAAGTTTAGATATAGTACTGTATTTTTTTCTAAAATTCAATGATTCCGAATGTTACTTTTCTTTAGATGTTAGGCACCTGATTGTGCTCATATTTTATCACTCTGAAATTCGGTGTTTCAGTTGGAAAATTGAGAAATTATCGCCTCTAAAAAAATTGAGTTCAGAGCCACCAGCTTGAATCCAGGGGAGGGGGGGGGGGGATCAGAGAGAGTATAATCAGGGGTGCAGTAGGATCGCTTCACCTGGTCCATCATTCCAGTACTTTTCTACTGAGTAGAATGCCGTTCCGGTGTAGTATTTTATATAGTTGTTTTTATTTATGTATTTTTTAAAAAAACTTCATTCAGTTGGTATTTTAGGTAACTTCATTCATATCAGTGATTTGAAAGCTGTAATCACTTATCATTTTAAGTAAAAGATGTATTACTTTTCAAAAATCGGAAGGAAAAAAAAAAAAAAGAAGCAATGCTACATAAAACTTATCAAATAACTAAATAACAAGAAATACATATTTTCCCTATCTGAAGATGATTAATAAAGATAAATTGCAATTGTTCTGATACTTCAAAATGCCTTCGTTCTTAAAAATTGGTGGTCCACCGAAAAAAATCTAAAAATAATAGCATTTAAGTTAGCTTTTATTTCACTATCATTATTAGTAACCAATAAATATAATGCGTAATGCGTCAATCTTAAAGCAATATCAATGAAAAGTGCTTCTACACAATTACATCACATTTTAAGCTTTTTCCTGACGATCTCCTCCTCGCGGTATTGATTGATGAAGAAAACACAGCAAAAACGACTGTATAATTGATTTTTTTTCTCCGGACTCATGCGTTCCGGTAAGAAAAAAAATTGCACTGCATACTTTTCGATTTTTAAAAATCAGTTGAAAAGTTCCTTAGTGCTAAAAACTGCTATAAACCTGGGTTCATAGTAGCATTTTTAAAGCAATGTTAGATTAGTTTGCAATGCAGAAAATGCAACTAAGTCATTATTCAGTAACAAATCTTTACTAATAATAAAGCTCAAAGTCTCTCTGTCAGAATGTCTGGATCTCGGTGACGCGTATAGCGCCTAGACCGTTCGGCCGATTTTCATGAAATTTGGCACAAAGTTAGTTTGTAGCATGGGGGTGCGCACCTCAAAGCGATTTTTCGAAAATTCGATTTTGTACTTTTTCTATTTCAATTTTAAGAACATTTTCCGGAGCAAAATTATCATAAAATGGACGAGTAAATTACGAAATTATCATGACGTGGAATGGGAGAGCGAATGAACATAACCAATTGGCGAGAAATTCATCATCCGTTATTTGCAATTATACAGGCGAAGCAAATGACCTTTTAATTTTCTACTACGGGCAAAGCCGTGTGGGTACCACTAGTAGTAATATGAAATGGTTACTGAATGACTGTTAAATATTCTTCCACACAAGTTAAAGTATGAAAACAGTATGAGCATTGGTTCGCAGTTGTGCAGCTAGGGGAGAGGGAGGACACTCTCCCCAGAGCTCTTGGTTTCAATTCATAATGCCAATTACATTTAAGGCCACTTTAATATACATTTAAAGTCTCTTTTATATGTTTAAAAAAAATTATATTCTAACTTTATCACATTTGACAAAATACAAAATTTTTAAATTTTTACTTCAGAAAATTTTATTATTGATACAGTATTGGTTGTGTGAAACACCTGTTACATTACAGGATTAACCAAAAAACATTTTTTTTATCATTGCGTGAAATGACACAGTTCTGAAAGCGTTGTACCGCTCTGTAAATGCGTACTTTTAGACCCTTAAAGTTTAAACAAGAACTTTTTATAAGGAAGTGTCATTCCTGAAAACTTAACTCTTCATCTGTCATTGAAGCAAATCTAATATCAATGATTTTCAGAACGTGATCAGTAATTGCATTTATATTTAACGAATTTTCTTTTTCTTTTCGTACTTTTCTTCTGATTAAAAACACCAAATACAATTTAAAATTCGACAATAAATAAACAAAACAATAATAACCGCGATTATTTTCAAGAATAAACAAACCATGAGAGTAGGGATTGCAATACCGGACCAAAAATTCAATACCGGTATTCGGTATTTTCTAAACGTGATACCGGAATACGGGTATTAATACCGGTATTTCAAAATTTCTCAAAAAATGTTTGAAAACATATTGTTTTGTTGCCACATTTCGTCATTTTGTACAAAAATTGTATTATTTCTGAAAACGTATTGTGAACAAATATAAAATGAAGAAATAAATGCCATAATAAAAATCAATAATAGTAAAAAAACATAATGTATCTATTGAACTGTCTGTTAGCCAGGAACTCATTTTAGTGCTTAACTTTCCTACAGTTGAGAGTTGAAAAACTCTTTCTGAATTTACGCAGGTCGGTGGTATTGTTAACAATGCTCGATACACCTCCTCTAATAGTGTAGAAGTCATTCATCTTCAAATAATTCGGTCTCTTGCGTGTTATTTTTGAGCTAAATCCTTTTGTGTGTGTTTCTTTTGTATTGTGTGTATTATTATTATTTTCTTTTTATTTATGGCTAGTTGCAATTTCTTTCCGAGAGTAGATACGTTTCTAATATTAACATCATTTTCTCTTTGAGCAGGAAAGGGTTGTGTTTGCTTTTAATGAGCTCTTTGGTTTGAAATTTAATATATTTTTGACTAAATTTGATCTTGTTAGTTTCTCTTATTCGTTTTCACTTTGTTTTCAAAATTCTTTACAATTACAATTATGTAAATATCTGAAAATATGTTTCGATTGATTTTACCTTACCTCGATAAAAATTTTCAAGGCACTATATAATTTCTATATCTTGGCAAGTATAAAGGCAAATAGCGAGACAGGACAACAAACCAATATTGGTGACAACAAATTACCTTTTGTTATGCTAACAAGAAAAAGGTTTTGTCAAAATTTAGTACAGTTCATTCAAATAACTAAAAAAGAAATCAAAGTTTTCTGAAATCGTTGGTTGGAATAAATTGTTAATAGAACAAATGCATTCAAAATTACACTCGAAATTAAGTTTTACAAAAAAGAAAATTAGTGATTAGGAAAAGAGAAAAATAAAAACATGGTGCACGAAAATGCGACACACATTGATGAAAATACTCTTTTTGTACTCTTTTGGTTACTTTTGTTTCATGATATTCTATTAACTCACGCTTTTGAAGCCAAATTTTTACATCAACACACCGATTTTAGTTCTGTATCATGGAAAAAGAAATGTACATTTAAAATATAAGTAGATATTGAATAAGTTAAACTGCAAATTCCTTAATTGAAACTATTTATTATTTTCAGCTAATACCGAAAATACCGGCATTTTACCTCAGCAAATAGCGGTATTACGAAATTGCAACATTTCTCGAAATACCGGTATTCGGTATACCGGTATTGCAATCACTATATGAGAGTTTACTAACAATTTTCGCTGGCCTGGTCGTGAACCAAGCGGCCAAAGTAAACTTATAACTACATTCTGAGGTTTTTCAATTACGAGAAAATACCGGGGGAGCACAAGCCGCCTCATTTGTGCCCAAATATTACCCTTATGATTCTCTCGTCCGATAATGCCTCCTTCAAAACGAGAAACTGGATTCGCTCTTGCCGTAACGGTCGTTGATGAGTTAATCGTCCATTACGATGTGGGTAGGAGTCCATTGGTCTATCCCAAAATTCAAATTGTCTCTATCATGAGCAAAAATAGTCAATTCCAACCATAGTATCGTTAAAAACTTGCAGTTGGGACATGATACTAAAAACGTTTTAGTTGAAATATAATTATTTTTAAAAAAGTGAGAGAAATTTTTGAATCAGGTTTTTTAGAGTTGAAACCAAGGATGGATCCCACTTCTTCCTTTTTGTGTGGAGTTAGTTCCAGAACAGGCTGGGTCATAAATTGTTTTTGGGCTTAAATAGAGCGTCTAGATGGCAGTTTTCGAAATGTAAGTCCCCAAAACGTGGCTCTAAGCTCTATTCGGTCTCTTAAAGATTGGGTTCATCACCCTGTCACCCAATCTGGATCCGCACTTGGTGGAAAGGGCAAAAATTACATCAACCCATTCAATGGAGCTTCCCAACCGATGGACAAACATAGCATTTTCTAATCTTTTTCATTTAGGAAATGAACATAAGAACTACGTCACTTTCGAAACCGTATTTTTGAGAAATATTAAAAATTCCAGCAGTTTATTCACTGAGGGGAAGGGGGTTCATTTACTGGCTGGTCTATCCCATATTAAAGATTTCATAAAATCGAAATTTCACTACACATTGTTAAAAAAAAAAAAAAAAAAAAACTGCCCCAAAATAAAGTGCTAACGAAATTACGTTCAAGCAGCAAGTATCTTACCTTCCTCTTTTTCTTCTCTTTCCCATGCTTGGCATTCACATTCTGCTTATTTTCCTTATTTTTCTCTTCAACCTTCTTCTCTTCCACCTTCTTGCTCTTCTTGATGTCTTTCCCATCCTTGTCCATCCTCTCGTAAGGAGCCTTCCTGCTGGTCATCTTGGAGAACAGCCGCAACGTTCCCTGAGGACAACGGATCTTCGACTGTTCGCTCTTCCCCTTCGACAACATGGTCCTGACTCTCTTAGGCCACTTTTCCACTAACTATCCAAAGATGAATCCAAAACAACCTTCAGAGCACCGGCAACGTGTTTATGAGATCAAAGCACAATTTGAAGGTCGGGTGAACTTTGACATCCTACCCTTGGCAATCCGGTTTCTTTTTTCGTCTCAAAACACAACCCTTTCTTTTCACCTGCAAATTAGAAATGAAAGAATATCTAATCAGGTTTAAATAGGTCAGCTGATAGCTAATGATTATTTTTTGATGGAGGGGAAACAAACAATTAGAGATTTCAATGTCAATATTGTTTAGTATTGCAAATTACAAGGCAACAGCTGTTTTGCAGCTTATTATTCTTCACTTTCGCTTTCGACTGGTTTGAATTTACTTAGTGCTATTATTCAGATCTGGATTATTGCCTCTGTTGACAGAGCTGCCGAGAGTCAAGGCGGGTCCCTTGTTATTTTGGTCATCGGGCCCCCATCCCCACATAAAACTAGTCAAATTTATGCTACTCCAATTCCAAGCCGGGGCCCCTCAAAAGACGGGTCCCTAGTTTCCGATTAGGCCGACATGGCCTCTCGTCGGACCTGGCTGTTGATAAAATGTCACCATTTATGAGGATGTGCCGCTGCTTAAATGTAATCTGAATAGATTGCACCAAGGCAGAGTCGAATTTTACTCTATGCTGCCTGAGCTTTTTTCTTTTTTTTCTAAAATGTGAAAATTCTCCTTGAGATTTATTAGAGAAGTGAAATTTATTTTGGTAAGAAGAAATAATCGAAAACAGTAAAGACCTAAATATTATTTTTTTCTACAAAAAACTAACTTTCTAAAGACGAGATGGAAGATGGTAGGAAAAGAAGTGCTGTTTACTATTTTGAGAATAAACTTTCAGAATGTTTTACATTTGAAATAGAAAAAATTACAAAATACTCAAACGTAACATTTTAAAAATTCTAATTGCTTTTCTTTTTCTCTCTTTTACATGCTCCCCGGTACATTTTTTTTTTATAAAGCGTAAAAGTACGTTTGAAGTTTTTGTGACGTATTTCTGATTTTAATGCGTGTGAAAATTGAAAATATCTCTGTGTTGTGGGCATTTAATAATGTACAACTTTTGTCTTTTTTTTTTTTTTTTTGTTCAAATCAGTTTATTCTCACCAGGAAATTTGTTGAAGTATCTGATTTATTATTATCACAAGAGTCATTTCATTTTTTCTTTCTTTCGTCTTTTTTTTATTACGTTTCTTGAAAAGATAGAGAAAGAATTTTAAATAGAGATCCAAATTCACGGTTTTAGTCGCTGGACAACGATTCGCAAAAACAGCGGTCTTTTTCTCATGATTTTAGAATTATTACTTCGACAATGTGAATTTTCTAGTGAGAGGGGAACCAAAATTTACCAGGACCTGGACACCACTTTGGCTTGATCGTACCTTAAGCCCGCATACTCGAGATCATCACTGACTTCCCTTTTAAACCTTTTGATTTACATTCTTAAACTTTACAAATTTCATTTAAAAGAACGAGTCTTATGCATACCGGCTAATCGTACATTTATATGCTGGACAAAAACGAAAAAAAAAGGAAAAAAATATAGATGTAAACATAACTGTCTGAAAATTCTTGAATTTGGAAATCCATAAAAGTTTAGAAATAAAGCGGAAAATTCCAGGACTAAAATATGCTGTTAGGGAACCAGATAAAAGAGCAATTTAGATTTGGGCATGTTTTTTTGAAATATTATTAATTGTTTTTGACGTATTCCCTGTTCAGACGTCAAATTAAAATAAATCAGTTGAGCGAATAAACAAATACAAAAACTGAGCAGAATCTCAGGTATCAGGATTTTATTTTTTTAAAGCGTAGTTTACCTTGTAAGAAGAGTTTCAAATTTACTAATCCTCAAATAAGAAACATGCCCGGAGAAATTATAATTAAAGAAACATAATGTAAAAATTGTAATAAAAAAATAAACATGTTGAATAAAAATAAATAAATAAATAAAATAATACCGATTTACGCAATCCAATGCTGTTAGAAGCAAATTAAGTTATGTAACAGGCAGCTTTCACTTCTTGTCAATGACAAACAAGTTACTATTAATGACACACGTGGTAAGAGTCGTCGTGTCTTATTCCCCGTGCACTTAGTTGTTTTCGTTCTGAGGGCACAGCAGAGTACAAGGACCAAAGGGTTAAGGAACTAAGGGTTAAGAGTTATCCTGGAATTGTTTTGCCCTCCGAGGGTCAACTTAATTGTAGATTAACATTTGGATGTTTCCTCTGAGGGGAGGAGGTAGTAAAATTCATTAGTGGTTCTTGTCTGGGGTTTTTCAGTGCATTTTTTTTTTTTTTTTTGGAAAATGGAAATTGAATAAATTCGAGCTAAGAATTAAAATTAAATGAAAACAGCTTCTAGTTCAAAGGGTCAAAACGTAAAATAATTGTAAAAAACTGAAGTTCAATAAAAAATTAGCGAAAGTTTGTGTAACATACCAATTTACAATGATTAGTATGTCTGTGGAAGGAGTCCTCATTTTGTAAAAAAGGCAAACCTCAAACAGTCCAGTATCCAGTAAAATTGAGTTCAATGTGAATGAATGTAGGATCAAAATGAAAATTAAATGAAAAGATTTCGAATGCAAAAGGATTAAAATACAAAATACTCGTACAAAACTAACGACCAATTAAAAAAAAAAAAAAAAAAAAAACTAGCGAAAGTGTATGTAACATCAAAATATATGCAATGGCAGCGAGATTTCTCCTTTTGTAAAAAGACCAATATCCAGTAAAATTGAGCTCATATTGATTAATTTAGATTCAAAATGGAAATTAAGCAACAAAAAAAAAAAAAAAAAAAAAAAAGATTTCGAGTGCAAAGGGTTAAAATGTAAAATAATTACACAGTACTAAAGGACAGTTAAAAAATAGCGAAAATTAGTGTAACATACTAATATGCGATGGCAAAGAAATTCCTCCTTTTGTAAAAGAACCAAACCTCTAATAGTCCAATATGCAGTAAAATGTCCGAGCTATTACTTCAGCAGGATCAAATCAATTGCATCATAAAACAAGCAATTTCGAAAGTGAAGGGACACTCGATATTATTCTGCAGTTATGTGTGCTGCACAGCCGCAGACCGTGGCTTTATTAAGTGACCGTATTTTGATAAATCATTTATAATGCTTACTGCAATAAAATTCGTCTCGAGATATCTTATTGAGATGACTCAAGGAGATAAACAATCTCTCGAACCGAGCTTTCACTGGTTTTTATTTCTGCTTATTGTATTATCTAATACCTCTGATTTTTATTTCACTTTCTAAGATACGACATTTTATATACATTGTTCAATGTCATAATACCTCATCAATGAGATAATGGTTTCTAAAATCTCACAGTTGCTAAAAAATTTCCGAAGTTTTTTCTCCTTCCAAAAAAAAAGATTTTACTTAAAAGATTCTCAAAAAGTAAATGTAAAAGTTAATCAAGAACGTTTTATTGCACACAATTATCAGATTACTGCAGACACGTGTTTCGGGGTTACAAGAAACCCCTTTTTCAATGCTAAGTAGTGAGATTTTGGATGCAACGATATCTGGTAGACAACATTATTAATTTTTTTAATAATAAGGGAAATTCAGAAAAATTCAATCTCTTTCATGAAAATGTTAGTTTTCCTTCCATTAAGAAAGCATATATTTAAACTAAAAAAAAAAAAAAAAAAAAACTGGTGAGTTTTTTTCCCCCCCCATTTAAATGAGCAAAGTTCCATACCTAGCTGAAAAATATACCTTGATAAACAGAGCCCTTGAATCTAATTTATGCAGACAGTTTTTAAGAAAAAGCTTGCTACTTTATGAATATGCGTGCTCATCTACCTAACTAAAACACTAAAACATACAGGTGAGATTGACAAGGTTGAAACAATTGGAGAAGCATTCTAAGACAGAAAAAGAAAAAGCATATTTCAAGTACAACTACTCGGGAGGACTCCTTTTTATGATTCTTTGACTATCCTCAATGGACGTGATGGGCATGACGGATTTCATCTTATATAAGATCTTGCTTCAAAACCTATGAGTAGATTCTAAATTTGGAAAAGTTTACACGTGTATGCAGCTATCTTCATAATTCAGGATTACTTTAAGTAATAGCCTTATAAACTTCTTCTTTTTTTTTCTTATTAGAAAGAATAATATGTTTTCAGATGATGAACGTATGTGAAATAAAAATTGTGATTCATTTTCAGCATGAAATTAAAAGAAAACTTTTTAAGTTTCAAAATTTGTTAATTATACAGATGTAACTATACGATGGGCATTTTTTTTTTTTTTTTTTATGTCGGGAGAGTAGGGCCCGTTTAAGTTAACAAGATCCTAAACGCTTTTTCGGGGACGCTTTGTAGTCAAAAGTTGTATAGCCAATTGGGGGCCCCTAAACAGCGGTGGCCTACTAGACCGTGGCATAGTTGACCTATTTAAACATCAGGTCCTAGGGGGAGAGTCATACAAGGATTCTTAAAGGTAATTAGTTGGAGTATCAGAACTCCACCTGAGTGAACGTAAGTGTAAATAAGTAAGTAGGATATCGGGTGATGACTTCGAAGATTGAGATTAGTATTGACAATAATTATTAGTAAATAACAATTGTTTCTCAGAAATGATTATTTTGTGAATAATAAACAAAGGGCTGCCTCAAAAATATATTATAACTAGTTTCCAAACCTTTTAAGCCTCTGCTACTGCGAAATTTTTTTGATTGTTTTCTGTATATGCTGCTAAAAGCGTCGTTTTCTCTTTAACTTGTGTGTATAGTAGGGTGGAGTGAAAAGGGCAGAATTTTTTTTTTTTTTTTTTTGAATTTCAATTAGCTTCATATGTCAAAATGTGCCATTTGATCACTAAAACAATGTTTGAAATTTTCAGGTAATCATCCTTGTAAATAGTATCTGTACTTTAGATATACTTTCAACAAAATTTCACCCCAACTACCAATTTTGTGAAATGGGTGGTAAAAAGCGACTTTTGTAACTGTACAATGAGTGCGACTTTTTCAATACGAAAGGGTATTTTTATAAACATTCCGTAATTATCTGCTTGTTATCTTGTTAATCTAAAATCCTGCGAGATAATTATTACCTTTTTATCTTGTTGATCTGAATTGCTGTTTGGTAATTGCATAAACATACAATTTCCAGGAGGTTTTCATATCAATAAAATAATCTCTTAGATCTCAAAATGCTATCTTTTGTTGCTACTTTTCCTTAGTATAGTTAGGGTTTTTATCAAAAATATCATTACAAACATTTTCATTGTTGCAGAAAATTCCAAATTAGCTATTATTTTTTTTTTCTTTTTGGACATTTTTAACTTCAATTAAATATTAATTCGGTCGCTGTTTTTTACTTTTTTGAGATTTTTTCCCCCAAATAATCATTAATTTGTTTTTAGCTCTTCTGACAGCGATAAAAAAAATTGGAAATGGCAATGGAAATTTTTCCCATTTTCTCGTTATAAATTCCTTTTGTTTTAAAATGGATTCCTAATTTGCAGTTTCAAACAATTTTAGTTCCTGTTAAAAACAAAATAAAGAAAATAAACTGGGGGGGGGGGAGTAGAAGCAGGCAAGATTTCATTAGAGAAGGTATACGTTTTCTCGAATTCAGCTTAACACATCAAAATATAACAACTAGGCCGTTTTTAATGCAATATTTAAATGACTAAATAGCAGTGACAGCATTTAAACTTCAATGCTTATTCATTTGTTATACAGTTGTGTTGTAGCAATTATAATTCAATTAGTCAAAAAGAAACTTATGCGAACATTCCTTTCTGAGGAGAGGCACATTTCATAAGTCTTAAATTTAAAAAATAAGTAATTAAATTGCATTCGCTAATTTCTCAAAAACTAAATCTAATGAAAAATCATTAGGCTCATGATAAAAGAAATATATGGTTACTAATCTTATTTTCAGTTGTGTGACTCTGCTTTTAATAATCACGTACGAAAACATTTATCTTTTTTTCTTATAATCTGTTATTTACGTTTTAATTTCGTGATCAACATGAAAAATTTCAATTGTTATGTATCAATCAAAGGATGTTTACAATAATTATTAAATAATATTAGCATTCATAACATTTAGGTTAGCGGATGCGCGAACTGTGCTACCTTGAAAAAGGAAACAAAATTAAAAAATAAGAGGAGTTAAAAATCCCTAAAGGCACGAAGAGGATTAGTAAACTAAGTGACTCCGAAACTTTCTGATCAATTCTAAACGTATCTTCGCTATTCACGTTTCATTTTTTAACATTTCTTCTTGATCATTCACAAACCTTAGTAAATAAGCCAAGCCTTGACCTTGGCGTGAGCACTTAAACAACTTTTTATGTCTTAATTTTTTTTCATTTAATTTAATCTAATGCACGAAAGCTCAAGGTGACGCAATAAAATATGAAAATTAAGCTTCATAGTTCATTGAGAATACATTTATCACCTCTCTTTGTATTCTTTATGAAACAAACAGTTCACACATTTATGAATGTCTGTCACGCTTCGTCAAAGACAGAATTTGTTTCGTCTTCTATTGGGAAAAGAACATATGCACCTTTTGGTTGTCATTTTTTTTTAAACCCATAACTGGTGAAGTAACTTTCATTTTTGTAAGTACGTGTTTAGGTGGAGTGTATATATCCCCAACATTATATTTCTTGTGCCCCCAGAAAATTTAGCAAATTAAAGTAGGAACATTTGCAAAGAATTTTCTATCTCTAAATATTTAAAAAAAAAAAAAAAAAAGTAACGTCAGAGAAATTGTGAAAAGATTTGTGGCTGGCTGTTCCGCGTTCAGGAGACCTCATAGCACCAACAGCCTTAACATTGGGTACAAAATTACTTCGAAGCGTTTTTTTTTTAATTTAAAAAAAATCGATTTTTTTTGTAATTAGTTTTTTAAGCTAAAATTTAAATAAATTGAAAATTTAATACATTATATGTTTCGCAAACATTAGTAAATGTTAATAAAAAGTTTATCATTCACTAAAGTTAACCACAAATAAATCGCCGGCGATTTGGATTTTAATTAAAATGGATCATCCGCTTTTTAAAAAAAAAATTAAAACACTTACAGCGCATTTTTGTATGAGAATTTCGGCTGTAATATCAAACTGTAGGGTTAATGTATCAAATTTATAAATTTCTCTAAATTTTGATTTTTAATTTGTATTTAACATTATTTTTGTTCTCAACCACTCGTAAAGCCTTTTACGTACACATTGGTAAAACAGAAGACTTAAAGATTCAATTTATCGCAGTTATCGCAACTATATATATATTTTTTTTGTCTGTTTGAGGGATATTTTGTGCACATAATAAAGTAAGATGTTTGTGTGTTTGTTTTTTGTGGCACACACAAAACCCCGGTTTCCAGGGAAAACGGTAAGACCTAGAAAGATTAAATGTTTTTCTTGTGTAGTTTTTGTCACCGTTGTGTACCTCGTCAACCGATTTTTGAAAAATTTATTAGAAATAATAATTAATGATTTGGGTAATTTTATCACCTTATACCCAACAGACCCCGAACTTATAGTTCTGTTATTCTTTATCGTATTGTTGTAAACATTGAAGTCTAACTGGTAAGGATCTGTAACTGTATAAGAGTTCACAGATATGGATTTCGTTTGAGTACAAATTTTAGGGATTCTATAAGTGATCTAGTACACCAATACATTTTTTACAGATGTAACTACATAACACTTATTTATGCATATTTATATACAATAGGTCTAGTACTGTGCTTAACATTGCTGGGAGTTAAATCACTCATTTGATTTCAAATCTTATCAACTTATTCAAAAATTCCTAAATTCGTCAGATCTTGATTTTTGGGAATCTTTCCACATTATATTGGAATCGTTCCAATTACATTAACGATCTCAAAGCAATCCTGTATTTTTCTTCAGTCTGGGCTTCATTTGAAAAATTCCTTCTTGTTTCGATGGTGAAACTGCTATTTTTTCGTGATTCCTGTTCTCTTTCTTTATATTTCCTCTCTCCTATTTTTATTTTTCAATATGAAGCAGTGAGAAGCGAAGGGATGTAAGTGCAAAAATTTTAATTTTAGAGACAACATTTGGAACAAATATTAGAAAAACCTCTCCTTTGTTTTGGAGCAAAAGATGGTGCTAGTAGACATGGTGGATGCTGCTATATAGCATGATTTAGAAAGAATTTTCAATGAAAGCCTACCTAAGGATCTGAACTTTAAACGTGTTTGACTCAAAATTTTAAGAAATCCATTTACATCCCTTTGTTTCTCACTACCTCATATATGTATCATTTTTTTTTCTCTACTATTTTTTTTTCAACATGAGATTTATTGCTAATTTATTAATAAGAAGTTTCATTTACAACGTGCAAAAGCTTACAAGATATTTTAGAAATGTATTGCTCAACAGTTCTGTTGCGTCTAGCCATATTCGGTTGCGTTACCTTCCAAATGAAAAGTTTGCATGTAATTTAATAAAAATATCGTAAAAGAGCAAGCATTGCAATCACATCTGACTGAAAGAGGAACAAATCAAATGTTAGGTAGCAAATTACCTCCTCCTAAATAAGTGATGCAGTGATTTTTTTTTATAATATGATACACAGAAAGTTAAGGCTTTGCATAAGTGCTCGTTTAGCAATTTCTAAAACTTTTTTTTTTGTCCAAATCGCGGATACCAGTTATACTATTCATAGTATTTCGTCTCTTCAGAACAACAGTAGGATATCTTTCTATTATTTCTGGGCTTAGATGTCTTAGTTTTGCTCTGAAGCGACGATATGTTGCTGCCAACTAATGATCCGTGTCCGTCCAAAGAATGAATGTGGAAACGTTAACTTCATTAACACGAAATTAGTTGAAGCTCTTGATAAATGCAAGCTCTGTCCACAATTTAACGGCTGCTTCAGAAGCTTTGAGCACAACACCAAAAATTTAATAATGAACCAAACCTCGATACAACGATGTCGTCAAAAGCTTCGTGCCGAGCATGCAGTAGTCAAAAATAGACGTCAAGACGCTTAAAAAATTTCATCACCGTCTACTAGGGTGGAAAACTGCTTCCATATAGAAACCAAAAGGTTGAAAGGTTGACAGGCTTCAAACAATTTTTTCCGCTAACGGTCAAGAGTGCCTTTGAATTAAAAAAAAATATATATTTTATTTACTTCTACTCATATGTACTTTGGAGGAAAATGTTCTAGCCTATTTGATGCAATTATTTGAATTTGATTTTTTTTTTCATGGTTTATCAAAAAACCATGGTTTTTGTAAAGGTCCGCAGAATATTGATTCAAAAGAATACAAACCACTTCAAAAGTTGTGTGTTTTCAGCTTGTGTCTACTTGAAAAAATGTAAAAGCATGATGTGCTAAAAGTAGATAGAAATTTTATGTACGTACGAAAAATTTATACATCGAATACATTCGTTTGTGACTTTGAAAAATATTTCCTACAATATTCTATTCATGCGTAGTGACCAGTTTTGTATAGTTTACATGTAGTGACAGCTTAACATTTGTGAGCATTCCCACAAAAAGGATGAGTTGCATAAACTAAATTTACCTAAAAATACACTACACACAATGTTATCTGCAAAAATATATAATTCAGTGGCTAAGTCCATAGAAAGTATAGGGGAGGGTGGCCCAAAGCGGTTAGGTCGCTCAAAGCGGGTGGGCCTTCGTATGTCCCCCCCCCCCTCCATGGTGTGTTAGTGGCGATGAATACGTATGTTGTATTTACCCGAACACCCTCGAGTTATTATCAGTCCCAGCGCAGCAGCAGTGAAGCGGCATGGCGCAACCAGGCTCAAAAAAAAAAAAAAAAAAAAAAAAGAAGTTTTGTAATTTGTGATTAGTCGAAGACCAGATTATTTTTTTATTGTCAATAATATTAACTTATTCTGACACTATCCAACTATAAACTACGATGGTCATTCCGTTTTTTTAATTATTAATTTAAGGTTATAATTATTGAAATAAAAAAACGTGCCTTTGGGCAAAGCGTATGTATAGGATTTAATCATACATTTATTTGAAATTCCTTGACTCGTGTGCTGATTTCTCTTTCAATAGGATAAGTATAACTTTAAAAATTTATTTTTTAGGATGGCAATTAATTAATTAGTCTACTAATTAACTCAGTTATTTCTTTATATTTAATAAATAAATGTACTGACTTTAAATTGGATAAGTACAACCGTTTTGTATCTTTTTATGTAACGGCAAGTAGTTAGTCAACTATTTTAATCATATTTGATTACAAAATGAACCAAACCACAATTAGTTAAGTTTATCCGCTTTGGGCTCAATGGTAAGGCAAAATGGGTTTTTCACATGTTTGTTAAGTTTGATAATAAATAAATATTGGGTTTGAAATATTACAAAAATCACTTTTCATTTTAAAGTTCAAGAACCCTGCTAGGAAATAAAGCCGAAATAGTTGCGATGAAAATACAAAAACTACAATATTCGAGCGCTCTTCGAAAATCTACCCGCTTTGCCCCCCCCCCCCCCCCTACTACTGTGAAACTCCCAAAATTTTCATAAATACTTCAAAATGTCAAACCTTTTTTCGGATGTCTTTTTTTTTTTTCATGAGCTGTTGTATTTTTTGCATTTTATTGGCACTTGCTATTCCAAAATATGTCAAATGCTGCTATTTATTTGGTGTGTTGTTATAGGGTAAGAAATTCATTCAAATGTAATTTTTCCAATTTTTATAATACAAATATATCATTTCAAGAATGCCTTCCTTTTCAAAAGCCAATAATGTAAAAAAAAAACCCCCAAAAATGCAGAAAAAGAACTGTTACCTTAATGGGTGAGCTGTCCTGTGAGTCACATTAATAATTTTTTTCCACAATTGTTAAAAAGTACATTTTTATTTTTCCCGCTTGATCCAAAGTTTTATAATTAAAAAACTGTAACTGCACTTCAAAATATTTTAAAACACGTTAAAAATTGACAAAATTACATAATTAAACATTGTGAAAAATTAACTTACATTTTAGTGAGTCACACTTGTGCTTCAAAACATATTCACGATATAACATGAATCAAGTAGAATGCTACTAGTGTAAAATAGTTATTTAACTATCAATGTGAAATGCAAAAATATTAATTTAGTTTTTAATCAGTTAAAGTACTCTACTTTTTTTTAAATGTTTTTTTTTGTGAGTTACGCATGAAATTAGCCCACAGCAAAACACATCAAAAGCTACCTTACTAGATTTGTTTATGTATTTATTCCTTGCTAGTATAAAAAGTTCAAGTGAAAATAATTATTAATTTATCTTCAAATACGGATTAAAATTTACTTTAATCTCTACAAGTTGTTAAAAGGGGCAGATTTACAGATTCGGGGACCCGTCCCAGTGCATTTTTGGCGGCCCCTTAGATGTATACAGAATTACGTAAAATACTTTTCATGTGTTTTTTTTATATTATCTTCGGGGCCCCTTATGTTATAGGAGTCCCTCGCAATTGTGACGTGGTAAATCCACAACTGGTTGTTAAAAAGTTCAAATTTAGTACTGCGAACGATACAACTTGTAAACATTCCACTTTGAAATTAATACTCAGCAGTATTACAAAATTCCAGGAATATAATACAAAAGAAATCAGTACTAAATAATTGTAAGTACTCGAGAAAATGCATTATAACACTTACCTATATTTCCATACAGAATATTAGATGGAAAGGTTCTCGACTCAATGACTTATAGAAAAAAAGGTTTGGTTCTATAAGCCATGGAGTTCTGACTGCGTTCTTATATAGGTTGGATAAGAGAGAGAGAGAGTAAGAGATAAGGCAGAAATTCGTGCCACACTGAAATTTCCCGATAACGTCACAGTTGGAGATGCGATAACGGAGTGTTGCCCTTAGCCTCCATAATAAACAAAACTCCAACGCGGGATTTTTAGGAATTAGTCTGTGCAGTAACTGAGATTAAGAATGAATTTTTCTTTCATGACCAAACTGCCTGACGCATTCATTCAAGTCATTAATAAATCTTAATGGCGCAGTCATACATTTTATTCGGAGCCAGATAGTAAATTTCGTGTGGAAGACTTGGACGCTTTATACACTGAACAAGCTGAATTTAATCCAAGCTAGTCTACTAATATAATTTTAACTTTTATTTTTGCAAGTAATATACGAATACTGGAGAAAAAAATCTGTATCATTTTCATATTTTCAAATTTTTAAACACAAACATATCCAACTGTTGAATACTCTCAAAAATATTTTCTTGAAATCAAACGCTAAAAATTAACAGTATTTTCAAAAAACATGGTTTTAGTATTCCTATATCTAGAGACCGAAAAAAATCGTAAACTAATAAGAGCCGGGGAAAAAATTTACGCTCCCGACAAATTATTTCTCCGAGTCCGAAAAAACTGGTCGTCAAGGTGTATTTTTAGTCACTCGAGAACAATTGAACCCTGTCCAGCCATGGATCCAGAGGAGGAAGGGGGTTCATGATAGGCATGCCCCCTTAAACCAACAAAAGATAGCCTAAAACTGCACTTTGTGGACTTATATTTCAAAAAATTCGCCCCAGACCCCCACTTATGGCACAAAAAAAAAGAACGTATGACCCCCTCCAAAACCAGAACCTGGATCCGCCCTTGATCCTGTCTATATCCTTCCGATTTTTTTTTTCTTTTTCTTTAAGTTTCAGGTTAAATATTTAATCCATTTTATAATTGACTAGCAAAAATACCCGGCGTTTCCTGGATCAGTAATAATTGTGAGAAACAATCGCTACTTTCATTCGTTTTTTGTTTCAACTGAAAGAACTCAAAACACACCGCGTTGACGTGATTAAAAATTGAACTTCTTCCTTATCCATAAAAGTAAAATAGCAATCAGTATAAAGAACAAAATAGCATTCAGCTAGAAACGAAAGCACGACATTTTAGCATATAAAAATTTGATATCTTTCCAAAATATGAAATTTCACTTGTTTAAAAAGATTTATCAGTTAATATTTCTTTCTTTCTTTTTTTTTGGAACATAGTCTAAAGTTTTTTCTATATGGGTATCGAAATACAAACGGTTTTAAAAAATGTAGCCGCCCGTAATCCCACTATGCTTGCTTTAGTTATTTTGGGAAATTTCAATTATTGTGGATTCTTGGTGCGATTTAAAATGTTACCAAATTTGCGGTAATCGTTTTGGGATACCTTGGATAATGCTCCCCCTCCCCCACTTTGTAAAACTATCTGTTAATAATTTTCGTCAAAGAGATATTATCGCCAAATACTGAGATATTTTTAGTGACCATAAAATGATGCTAAATATTTTCTTCCGAAATAAGTTAAAACTTGGCCAGTGTTTGAAATTGTGCAAAGACAAACTGATGGAAGTTTATGTGCTGTTTATAGATTTGCCTAATTTAGTAAGTGGATTATTTTACATTTTAAGAAAAGTTTTAAAGATTCTTTTAATTGCGATATTTTGGTTACATGGTGAAATGAAAGCTGAGGAACATTATTACGTAGTTTTTGGCTGCAAAAACAGCGCCAGTTGAAAAGATTGCCTTAAGTTATAACCAGGGCTGCGGAGTCGGAAGGAAAATGGCCGACTCCGACCCCGACTCCGACTCCTGGATTTTGAAACGCCCGACTCCGACTCCGACTCCGGATTTTTTTTGATTTTTTTAATTGTATTTTTTAAACTCCCTCTCTCCATTGAAGGGAAGGGGGAAAACCTCTTAACAGAAATATTAATTCCTTTTTATGAAAATTTAGCATTTTGTTTTTTATTGTAAACCCGAGACGTCATACAACGTTAGAAATTCAATTTAAAAATCAAACTTTCCAATAGTTACGAGTTAAAAAGTGAGATGACTTAAAAATCATTTTTAAAAATTTTGAAAATGATTATCTGTAATTTGCCCCCCTTTAATGTTTAACAAATATATATTGATCAAATCGTGTGCTTTCAATTTTTGAAAGCTGTAACTTGAGAGAAAAAAAAAACTTTTTTTCTAAATCCAAGTTCTTGAGAGGGAGTGGTTTGCCCCTGGTGACATCCATCTAGTAGATGACGCCCAAAGTTAATTTCAGAGTTTATAAAAAATATAAATACTTTAATTCTGAAAATTTTCACGAATATATTTTAAATTATATTTCATCAATAAAATTTCAACGAAAATAGGGCACATATGCGTCAGGAGCTAATTTTACACAAAACGCGGCGGTATACAAATTTGTACGAATAGCTTTTACTATATCTATATTTCTTCTTCGCTAAATTTTTAATTTAAATTTTATTGGCTGCTTTAGAATTAACCTAAATATGAAGATTTTAAGATTAACTGCAATTCTTGAGTGTTGTAATCAAGAAATTTTTTACACTTATTTTGTTCCATACTTTTTAGTGAGAAACAAGCTTACAGAAATAGTCTTAATAAAGAAAAAAACATTAGATTATTTCATCGAATCTTTTGGATTCGTGCTTTCGAGCCAGAACTTCTTTGAATTTGCCGATCACACTTAAACGTTTCAACCTTAGCTACAGGCGTCGACTTACTAATTTGTTACGTTTCTTTTACTATTTTAAACTGAGATAGAACAAAACACTATATTTCTATTTTTATTTGAAAGTGATTACTTGAAAATGTTATTCAATAAAACCGTTTGCTGACAGTTGGTATTAGTTAAGTTAAAAAGCAAGCAAACTAGGGGACGGCTACAGAAAGTTCGGTAAGCTTTCAAGCTAGCTGATTGCCATAATGGCAGTTATTTTCTCATTAGTATCTTTTTATACATGTAATCGAACCAATTGGTAATCAATTTTTAAAAAATGCAAGGAGAGTCAGTGAAAAGGAAAGAAAAAAAGAAGCCCGGAGTCGGAGTCGGAGTCGGCATGTTTTCCAACGACTCCGACTCCGACTTCTTTATTCCAAAATCAGTCCGACTCCGACTCTTCGACTCCGACTCCGACTCCGACTCCACAGCCCTGGTTATAACTGAATCGTTATGATTAATTATTACTATGTTCTTATTTCTATGAAATTAATATCTATATTAAGTAACTGGTTTCCAATTGTATGTTTGAGGCATAAACTCGTTTGTAAGTAATAAATTTATACATATTTTGAAAAGACTCTTTCTCTCAGGATAGGAAAAAATAATCTTTTCTGCCTATATGTTAAAGCCTATGTATTCAAAATCTCTTATGTGATTGACGAAAATGGATGTCATATTTGAAATCAGCGCATCCAATAGAATAAAATTCACTCATTACCGTACAATCACTTTTTCATGACCCGAATTTTGCAGGCTTATGTAATTTTAGACAATAAACAATTTCTATTTACAAACTATTGCCAAAATTAATTGGCTTTTTACTTAGCACCGTTATCGATTATTGGCATAGATGAGGATGAAAATCTACAGAAAATTGAGGAAAAAGTTATTCTTCATTAAGAAACCCAAAAAACTAAAATAATGAACAAGACTTGCATTTCTAAAAAATGTTTAATGAATGGCGATTTAAGTGATGACCTTAGACTTAAATCGCCTTAAATAAAATTAAAGTGATAAAGACTTAGTTAAAAGAAAATGGTTTGTGATTTTCACGACGCGTGTATTCGTGCTATAGTGTGTGACGTAGGTTGTAATTTAGCCAGGGTTTGGAAATATCATGGTACTTTCGAAAGTATCCGATATTTTGATACATATCGATATTTTGATATATATCCGATATTTTCAATCGTCATCAACTAATCTTCCAGAAGGTAAATGCATCCTCGAATCACTCTTTCTTTTCTTATATTATTATTACAATATGTAGACTTAAAATTAAGGTTTCTTTCATTATTTGTATCTAATACTACTTCATTTTAAATTTTAATCAATTTTAATGGAGTTTATTTAGCATTCGCTGTTTAACTCATTTCTCTTCTGTTAGTCACTTTTACAGTCACATGATTCAGAAATACAAAATATGCATTAGTCGGTGCACAGTCATGAGACATTTTTTTCCTGACCAACGCTTAATATTTAATTGAGCACTTTTAATGTGAATTAAAATTGTTTCATTACGAATAATTTTATGAAAACAAAAAAGGAATATTGTATTTGTTACATTAATGATGTATTAATATATTATAAAAATATAGTTCATACCTTTTTGGTTATTTTTAATAATAAATGAACTATTGTAATATAATTTTCAATATTGAAAATACCGTGTTGAAAAAATAAATGTCGGAAATATCAGAATATCATGATACTTTCAAAATAAATATCTTATATATATATATATATATATATATATATATATATATATATATATATATATATATATATATATATATATATATATATATATATATATATATATATATCGACTGATATGTATCGGTGAGCACTGAATGTAGCATATTTCTTTCCCGTTAAATACCGTAAAATGGTTCAACTATGGGCCATTTTTCGATGTTTTTAATGAAACTTCCGTGTATATCTTTGATTTAGAAATTTAAGGACTTTAGCAACGGTAGCTATACATCTCGTCTTTCGAATGAAATGTTTAAAAAAAACCTAAGTTGAAGAAGAGCAAGGGGAATTTTTTCCCCCTAGGCCTATAGTTGTACCCTTACGGGGTACAACCAGCGATATTAGAAATGGGCTACCTCATTTTAACCTAGAAAACACAGTGAACACTTCATCTAGCTTATTGTTGTCTGAGACTACGTGTTGTCCCCTGCTTGAAACTGTATAAAGATTTTTTTTAGTCCATCATTAACCTTTTTTTTTTTTTTTTTTTTTCCAATTTTTTAAGACTTAATCATCACTTGTCGTGGTAAACGTAGGTAACTCAACATGGTAAACGTAGGTAGCATTCTTTATTATCTGCCTAGATTTTGACATAGAAACATTTGGAAACTAGAAAAATCTTACCAACTAAAGGCTAGGTACCTCTACATAGGTCTCAGAAAATACGTAGGTCTGACAAATTTTAAACGAAATAAAAATAAAAAATAAAAAGGTTTTGAAAACTAAAATGCGAAATCACACTTCTTATTCCAAATCTCATCAAAATAAATAATTTTTAAAGATTATCTCAGTTTGTATTTGGTCCGGATTTCAGTTAGCACCTTCTTCAAAAACTCCCAGTACGGGCTCATGAGTACGGGCGATAGGGCGACCTCCAAGCCTTCTTCTGTCTTTTCTTGCCATTATTTGCAATAAATAACACAAAATATGACGAAAGCATCCCTACAGAGAATTAAATGAAGCTCCAAGCTACTAAAAACCGTGAAAAATAGGTGGCCCATTGTTGTACCCCAACATTCCCATTTTCGATAAATATTGAGAGCTTGTGAAAACTACGTCAATAAGCGATTTAATTCATAACTGACAAATTAGTAAATCAAATCTGAACTTACCAGATCTTGGAAAACAGTGTAAGTGGTCTGCCCAAAGGAGACTTATGGCTCTTACACGAGTGAGTCGAATCACGCACTAAGAACGACTAAGTTATCTAAGGCATACAAAAAACAATGGCAATCTCTGATGAAGGGTCTTTAGCTAACTAAATGGCTACACTACCTGCTGATTATTATTATTTTTTTTTTTTTTTGGAGCTCGTAAGTTCGAACAAGAGGTCACTAGAGAGCAAAATTATCGCCATGGCAACAGTGGCCCATTGTTGCCCCCTTGGCACAAAGTTGTACCGTTTTATGGTACACTGAAAAACCAAATAACCAAAAAAAAAATGCTACTTTTCTCCGCCCCGGTCTGTAAAATATCAACATTGAGTCAGTGCAAGAAAGACGAAACATAGGGAGAGCGAAGAGTAAGATAATGAAGCAATAAAGAGTTTCAAACTGCATGGAGAAATTAATCTCGCTCAACGGTCACCTGTTTTACATTCTCATCACGTTAGAGAAACCTTGGAAACTTAGCTAATTGTAGTAAGTAGGTGTGTCTAATAGTTTAATTTGAGAAAAATTGCGCTATTTTTAGACAAATTGCTACACTGAACTTTCTCAAAGATTAACTTCTGATCATGAATGCTTTTCTTTATAATAGTCGTCATTGAGAACACTCTTCTTAGTCAAAATGCCCCTTTGAGACAAAATATTTTCTGGTTTCGTTTCCATATTCAACTAACGTTCACAGGTGCCCTTGATGTTAAGCATAAATGCAAGCACTGAGATGATAATGAATATATTTAAATAAACGCTGCGCTTCCTAGGGTTCAAACTGGTTAAAAGATCCTTGAGAAAAACTAAAATGTAAAAGAAAAAGGAAAAAACTAACAAGTAAAACCAAAAGTAGTTTTTGACACAATAGAGATGTAATGGATTTAGTGAGGTGAAGTGTACAAGGTCACGAAAGGGAATTTAAATTAAATGTGAAAACTTTAGCTTCAGTGTTGAGAAATTTTCACAGTAGACAGTATTGACAAGTCATCTTTTATAAAATTATGTTTCTGCCAACAGAGAAACTGTTTTCCGAAAATGCAACCTAATGCACACTTAAATGCTATCACACTATTTTTTCCCCCTTTTACAAAAAGGAAGTATTGTATTCGCGAAAAAATGTTCACTCAAAAATTGACCTTAATTTCCGTTTTACTCATCCCCAAATAAACGACGAGGTTTTTTTCGTCTGGACCACATGTGGATAAGTGTCTAAGAACGTATAGACACGCGGAATATCCATTTTGACGATTCCTGAGTTAATTACAACGAGTTATCTCGTGACGTCTGTATGTACGTATGTGCGTATGTATGTCGCATAACTCAAGAACGGTATGTCCTAGAAAGTTGAAATTTGGTACGTAGACTCCTAGTGGAATCTAGTTGTGTGCACCTCTTCTTTTGGTTGCATTCGGGTGTTTCTAAAGGGGTCTTTTGCTCCTTTTTGGGGGGAAATCATTGTTAATTTCAATGTAAACAAGTGGTGTTATAATTTGGCGGACACTTGGCGATATATCACCAGTCTTTTGGACGCCAAGTTTAGTCGCCAACTTGACGACAAATTTGGCGGATTTTTTTTTTCTTTTTTTTAACCTGATTTCAATTTGGCCACTGTTGGTGATATTTAGAGAGTAAACTATTGAATCACATTAAAATTGCCAGTAATGGGAAAATGACATTAAATTGGGGTAAAAGGAAGTCATGTGATGCACACATCAGCTCGTTTTTCTTTTTTACAGTTTATTTACCCTTGACTAAACATAGAAAGAAAGAAAGAAAAAAAAGAAAAACTATATTTTTTTTGCAAACTCATCAAACTTTACCAGGACCAGGTAAGAAAAACATTCATGAAAGAAAATCGTATGAGTGCTGCACGATATTTTTTAATTTTTAGCATAGAAAGATAAAAGTCTCAGAGTCCGCTAGTTCGCGGATCTGTGTCGGTTCGCCATACCAACCCGGTTGAGAATCTCTGGGCTAGATCATTTCGAATTTTTTTTAAAGAAAATAAATTCAGTTACAATTTGCAACGCTATTTATAGTGAAATAACTAACCTAAATATCTTTAAAAGAAGTTAGAAGCGTTCCAGACTCATCTGCCATCGTAAAGAGAGTACGACGCCGAGTAAGTTGATAATTTTCTCATAGTAAGTATAACGCACTTATGGACATTTTGTTACATATCTACGTTTAAGCATATCCTTAAGAATGTAATATCTCAAAGAGAAACATTTTCATCATTTTTTTAAAATAAAAGCAACGTTTAAATCAGTGGTTCCCAACCAGGTGGCGATCGCTCCCAAAGGGGCGATTTGGCTCCTAAAGGGGGCGATAAACTTGTGAGGATCGATAAATATTTAAAAGACAAAATAATAATAATAATAATAATAATAATAATAATAATAATAATAATAATAATAAAAACAAGGAACATCAATTGCAAACGCATACAAAACCGATTTCTAAGAGTTCAGACAAGAAACAAATTCAAGTTTAGAGGCTTCCTCTTCACATCTCTGTTGAACCTTAAGTTATTTCATCACTTATCGACAAATTTATGAATTTTTTTTTTTTAATTTTTAGTGTCAATGTTTTTAATTCCACCAGATTCCAATTTGAAAAATAAAGTTTCTAAAATATATATTTCTGTTTTAAAAAGTGCATCAATGCTCTCAGTTAGGTATTTCTCTTCAAATACCTATCACTTCGGTTTGGAAAGAAAAAAAGACGTAAAAAAAGTATTTTTACTTTTTTAAAAAAAGTTTACGAGTAATTGGATAAAATTGCTTCATTATATATATTGCTCCAAATTTAAACTAAGCATTTATATTTTCAAAAATATCGATGCTCACTAACGCCAATTTTTGGCTTTTTTCAAAGAAGAAGAGGAGGGGAGCGGTCAGTGAACCTCTAGAAAAATGCGATGAGCCCACATTGTTAAAAATTCAGGAAACTTTCTCGGTAAATATTACTGTAAAATGTAGTGTTTACAGAGCATAAAAAATTACATTAAATTGTACCGAGAGAAATAAACGATTGCATCGCCAATCGATATACCACGTGACTTACAGTGCGAAGCAGATAACACCGTATTTCCTCTCACTTGACATGTCCGAACTCGTATAGTGGGCTGCAAAGCCGCCAGCCAATGTGAAGGTCCCGAGATCAGACCAGCGGATCGCATTTTGCTTTTTTAAACTCTCGTTTATTCTACCGCAAAATTTTATAGTAAAATACGATTTTACGGTAAAAGTTAGTGGCAACATGGATTCCAGTAACTTTTACCGTCGAATTTCAGGATTTTTTTAAACAGTGCAAAAAGGTTTAAATGAAAGTATCATAAGTGATATCACAAGCACATGACCTCGAAAATTTTTTAATGCTTTTTAATACGCAAAGAAAAAGAAAAATTTAAAAAATGCTTTGGACCACTTTGTGCCGTAGTTAAAGGGGGAAAACCTGCGTTCCAGAACAGGGGTGCCCACAAGGGGGGATTATGGTGCAAGTTGCGCCATCAACATTTTTGGGGGGGATTTTTTTTTCCAGAAGGTTTTTTTTATTTAGAACATGAAATTTTTGAATTTTGGAAAGAAAAAATATTTAGACTCATTCATCAAGAAGTAGAAGCACTAATAATACTTTTCCCTCGTACTTTTCAGGGCCGTCGCAGTAGCAAGCCACCCCCCCCCCCCCCCGTTTTTCAGAAGAGGGGCCGCCAATTTCATTTTTCAACTAACGAAGAAAAAGGAAAGCTCTTCGTTGTTTAAAAAAATTAAAATAGTAATTTTAAATAAACAAGTGAAATAATAGTGACAAAAAGAATTTTTTCTGTCAAATTTAAATAGAAAATGTAATCTTAAAATACAATTTAGGAACATCCATGACTATATTTTATCAAGAGTATCTAAGTAAAGGCCGCGGAAATGTACACTTCAAACATTTTTATTAACACAAAAAAAAGTATTCAGTACAATAAACCCTTTACTAGGCCGAAGAGTGCGTATGTCTGCCAAGTCGGAAACTATGGGCTCGACTCGAATTAAAAACATTGTACATAGAGTAAAATTTGAATTATGGGAGGGAGGACAGGCGACCAAACTAACATGTTGTACGTCTGTCTCTCGGCGGTCCTGGTTATACAAAACCATGCTTAAACCATGCAGTTTAAAAAAAAGAAAGAAAATACATAAATAAACAGGACAGCCCATAAGATAGGGGTCGCCGAAACATTCCCATATGTATATACATTGTTTTTTTTTTTTTAATGAAAAATGTTGTCCTGAAAATCATTGCTAAGTGGAAAAAAATGTATTGGTCGCCGAATTAAGTTAGAAATAGAGAGATAGAGGAAAAAAGAAAACAGTTAAATGCAAAGAGAGATTCAAAGTACTATAATGAATACTCATACCAAAAGTTCTAAATGTTTGAATGTAAAAATCGTAAGTAAATCAAAGTTTGATCAAGAGATGCAGGTGACATATTTAAAATAAAATGAAGTGGAAAAGGGAACTAAGGTATCGCAGAAAATTACCACATCCGTTCAAAATGTTAAAAGTCCTTTTCCTAAGGCCGCAAATGCTTGTATTGCAAGAAAACAAAAATATTGTGCGGGAAATTGAAAACTTTATTATGAAAATCTAAGCAAATAATCGTGTTTGGCAAAGAAAAATTGGAAAAAAAAATGGTAAAACAATATGTTTATCAATTACTGAAATTTACAATGAAGATAGGAGAGACGTAGCCAAACTGACAGGAAGAGTGGGGAACTCCAAAAACTTCTTTTTACGTCCCCGAAGCTGACCTGGAAATGAGTTTTTATAACTTAAGTTTTGAAAAAATCCTGGGAAAACGTTCTCAAACCCCATCCTTTATCCTAACGTCATTAAAGATGGCCTACACCTAAGTATTTAGGACTGCAATTTCGAAAAGCTGTGAGAGTGCTCCCAACGTAACCTCCGAGAAACGTCCTCTCAATTTATCATTCATCATCACTCAAGGTCGAATAAATTTCGTCTTTTGGACTTCAATTAAAAAAAAAAAAAAAAACTCCCTGAGGTGTCTCGAAACTGTCGTTCTCCAAATATTACCGAAGATCGTCAAAAAATTTCATTGTTAGGGCTTCATTTCAGAAAATTTTTCGGTGAAGATCTCCAAAACCTTCTACTCCTCTAACAGTATTTAAAATCGTCTACGTTTGCGTTAATTGAATTTAATTTTGAAAATTTGCCAGGGGATTACTTCGAATCTCTCCACCCATTAACATTACCGAAACTCTTCTAAAACTACGGTTTCAACAAATCAAAATTTTTTTCGAGAGAATGCCCTCCCGTTCCCTCTCTATCTCTCTCCCGCCAACATCATCGAAAAATGTCTTAAATATCGCTTTAAGTGCTTCAATTACGAAACATTTCTGGCCTCGAGCCACTTCAAAACACCCCCTTCTCCCTTTCATCGAAGGTTGGCTTAAATTACGTTTTTGCGGCTTTAATTTCAAGAAACTGGCCGTGCACTAAATTTTAACAAAACGAGATGATGTGTGCATCACATGACTTCCTTTTGCACCAATTTAATGTTATTTCCCTATTATTGCAATTTTAATGTGATTCTCTCTCTAACTCTCTAAATATCACCAACAATGGCCATATTGAAACCAAATTAAACGAGCTGATGTGTGCCTCACATGACTTCCTTTTACTCCATTTTAATGTCATTTTCCCATTATTGGCAATTTTAATGTGATTCAATAGTTTAATCTCTAAATATTAAAAACGATGGCCAAATTAAAACCAGATAAAAAAAAATCGCCAAATTTTCCGCCAAGTTGGCGACAAAACTTGGCGACCAAAAGACTGGCGATATATCGCCAAGTGTCCGCCAAATTGTAACACCACTTAAGTTTGCATTGATATTAACAATGATTTCCCCCCAAAAAGGTGCAAAAGACCCCCTTAGGAACATCCGAAAGCAACCAAAAGGGGAGGTGCACAACTAGACCCCACTACGAGTCTATGTACCAAATTTCAACTTTCTAGGACATACCATTTTTGAGTTATGCGAGATACATACGCACATACGCACATACGCACATACGCACATACACACATACGCACATACATACAGACGTCACGAGAAAAGTCGTTGTAATTACCTCGGTGATGGTCAAAATGGATATTTCGCGTGTCTATACATTCTTAGGCACTTTTCCGCATGTGGTCGAATCGAAAAAAAAACTCAACATTCATTTGGGGGTGAGCAAAATGGAAATTAAGGGCGATTTTTGAGGGAAAATTTTTTCGCGAATACAATACTTCCTTTTTTGTAAAAGGAAGTAAAAAATGATAAAAAAAATCGCCAAATTTGTCTCCAAGTTGGCGACAGAACTTGATGACCAAAAGACTGGCGATATATCGCCAAGTGTCCGCCAAATTATAACACCACTTGAGTTTGCATCGAAATTAACAATGATTTCCACCAAAAAAAGTGCAAAAGATCCCTTTAGAAACACCCGAATGCAACCAAAAAAAGAGGTGCACAACTAGACCCCACTAGGAGTCTACGGACCAACTTTCAACTTTCTAGGACATACCGTTCTTGAGTTATGTGACATACATACACACATACGCACATACATACGTACATACACACGTCACGAGACAACTCGTTGTAATTAACTCGGGAAACTTCAAAATGGATATTTTGAGCGTCTATACGTTCTTAGGTACATATATACGTGTGGTCGGCTCGAAAAAAAAACTCAACATTCATTCGGGGGTGAGCAAAATGGAAATTAAGGCCGATTTTTGTGTGAAAATTTTTTCGCGAATGAAATACTTCCTTTTTTGTAAAAGGAAGTAAAAAAGTCTACAATCGCGTTTTTAAAGCTTCAAAATTTTTAAAAAATTCGGGGGGGGGGGGCGCATCTCTCTTCCCCTTAATATCACTATAGATCATCTAAAACAGCATTTTTCAAACTACAGTTTTCAGATTTTTCCTGGGGGAGAGCCCCCAGATCCCCCTTTACGTGTCACATTCACAAATAATTCACAATTGGGAATGCGTGCTTGAAGTTTGCATTTTGAAAAAATATAGAACGATGATCTCGTGTCTCTTCTTTCCTTAAATTCACCATAGGTCGTCTAAAACTGTGTTTTTCAAATAACAATCTAGAAAATACCCGGGGCTGAGTCCCAGACCCTCTCTTCTGAACATAATTAAATATAACGCACGATTGTGTTGATAATTTAAATTTGGAAAAATTATCGGCAGATGCTACCCTGGACTTCCTCTCCCCCTTCCTCCCAAACTTAAAATATAGTCTAAAACGGCGTTTTTGTGTCTGCAATTTCGAAATAATGCAAGAAGGTATCCCTCCGACACCTCCTAATTCTGATTGAATATTATCCTTACGATTAAATTTATATTGCTAGTACTAAGATCTAGTAATATGACTATCCCTGCTGAACCAGAAGCCAAATCTTCTCTCTCTCTCTCTGCATATTGGAACATGCGTTTGAAAAAATTAACGGTCCTTCAAAAGCGTACCCCCTCCCCAGTTTTTTTTTTCTTTTACCTAGGGACGGCCCTGGTACTCTTTCCAAAATTAAATGACCGTGTCTCATTTTCAATGAAAGGAAAATCACAGACGGCATGGAGTTAGTGTCCGTTTCAAAGCTGGATCAGACGATTAGATTTCTTTTCATTTTTTTATAAATTTTCTGGAAGTTGCACAGTTCTACATGATGAATGTGTGTAAAAATGATGAGAGGGAGAGAGGTCAAAAATGCTTTATTGTTTGTAATAATTCTGTCCAGTATGCTCTAGTCTTCCATTGATTCATTTGCACCTCGACAATCGTTAAGAACTAGTTTTGAAGTTTGCGAATAATTTTTTATCCCTCCAATTGACAATTAATATATTTTCTTCATTAACGAGCTTAAGCTTGTGAAAAAAAAATTTCATTTCACTTTACTCCCATCTTCTCTACCATTTTTAAACTGATTGTTTCAATTTATCATTAGATTTTTATTAAAACTTTCAGTGATGTTGGTTTTCGCTGATGCAGGTAGAACAGTCTGTTCTTATCGTGTTTAAATTATGTTTTGTAAATCATATTTACTTTCTTCTATCTGATATGTATAGCAGGATATTTGATTCATTAAAATTCTCGAATTCAGATTTTCGATGTGTGCTGAATAGCTGAATCCATTTTTGAGGATTTCCGAAACACATCTGTCACGGTGTGTCTGATCCATCTTTTTTGGATATGCAACTTCAATTTTGGAAAACTTCCAGTAGAGCGCCCCCCACTGTAGCGCCAGAATATCACCCTCTTTATCATCAAGAGTCATTTAAAACTGCGTTTGTCGAACTGCAATTTTGAAAAATTTATAGGAGAGAGCCCCTGATTCCCCCCTCTTTCCTTAACATGATCAAAGACAAGCCAAGAATTGCGTTTTTGGAATATCAAATTCAAACAATTTCCGGGGAAATGGCACCGAAATTCACCTTCCACTAACATCATCCAGATCTATCAAAACTGCATTTTTTAAGCTACAAGTTCGAAAATTTAAGTGGAGTGCCTCTCCCCCCCCCCTACTCTCATCAGCATTATTAAAAATCGTGTTAAATTTGGTTTTCAGGGCTTCAATTTCGAGAAAACTCCGGGAGAGCTTCCGAAAACTCGTTTTCTTAACGTCACAAAAGTCGGCTACAATTGCGATTTTAGAGCTTCAATTTCAGAAAACTGCTTTTCCCCAATCATAGATAGCGTTTTTAAGGATTTAATTTTGAAAATTTTCCTGGGGCAAGCCCTAGGATCTCTTCTTTCCCTAACATTACCACAGATAGTCTAAAACTGCGTTTTTAGAACTACAATTTTGAAAACAAAGGAAAAGCCCTCTTTCACACAACGTTAAACTATCTACAATTGCGGTTTTTAAATTTCAATATTGAAAAATTACCGGGAAGGGCACACCAAATCTTTTATCCCCCAAACATCACCAAAGATCGTTTAAAACTGGTTTTAAAACTACAATTTCGAAAATTTTGCGGAGGAGAAACCCACGAACCTCCTAAGTGACGATAAAATACGATTCATATTTTATAGATTCACATTGTATACATCTAGTAATGACTCCATCCCAAGCCAGAAAGTTGAATCCACTCTTCCTTTAATTGTTCATAACGTTTGAAAAAAAATAAGGTGTAGCAAAATCCAGGTGTACCCAAAACTTGTTTACTCAAGGTGCACGTTGTAAAATTTGGGAAGGCAAGGCAGGTCAACAATCCAACAATATTTCTGTTCAAATGCTATTTGTTAGCGCTACCCCTTCCCTCACGGATTTGACTGGAAATTAAACACTCTAAAAACTGTTATATTTAACCCGATTCGAAAGCGAGAAATTTTTTTTTTTTGGGGGGGGGGGGGGGGAATTTGCGCCATTGAACTTGGGGGGGATGGGCACCCCTGGGATTCCAGAAAAAAAAATAATAATTAAATAAATAAATGAAATAAAATAAATAAATCTAAAGCCGTTTTTACAGAAAATTAAGGGCATCAGCACTTTTGGTACATGGACATAAAATCACTCTTCGAAATAGTAAATAGTACTACAAAAATAATAATAATAATAATAATTTTCCTTATATATATAATAGCGAATGATCGAGTAGCGCTCCTGACGTCACCAACAACGAAACTCGTGCCACGGCATGATAATTTAATAACATATTTTGGTAACGTTTGACATGCAGGAAAATGCTTCATTCTGACAAGGCTGAATTGGATCCAGTAACTTAACTGTTACTGTTTTACTGGTAAGACAGTCATTTTAGGGGAATGACGAATCGAAAAAGCGGTCAAAAATTAACGCTGTCCACTGGAGTTTAGGGTTAATCCACTGGAGGTAGGGTTAAAATGTCAACTGTCAAAATATTACCAAACGAGCAATTGCTTCGTTCAAATGTAGAAGCAATTTTCACCCGTCATACCTTGACAGGCGGTTTTCTAGTAATAGGGTCATTTCACGGTAATTTAGACATTTATGTAAAGTCCGTAACGTGACCTTTTTTTGCCATAACTTTTTTAATTTACTGTTTGATTAGCATATTATTTTATTTTGAGCTTTTCCTACCAACACACCAACTCAAATTAAAATAATTTGCAAATCAAACAATAAATTAAAAAGTTATGGTAAAAAAGGTCACGTTACGAACTCTACGCAAATGACAAAAATACGTGAAATGCCCCAATAATAGTAATAATAAATATAATAAAATAAAATTAAAAGAAATAACTGCTTGATAACATTTTTAACACAAATAAAATAAATTTCAAACTCAAATAGCACACGTGCTTTTTCTGACCAACTTAAGGAACTCTAGAAACAAATATTGTCGCATTAAATGACTCAGAGATTGTTCTGAAGCAGGAATTTCGTTCATCTAGAAAGATTTACAGTAGCCACTTCTGGGTTAATTTTTCCGTGATTTGAGTTTCTGGAAGATAAGAATTGCTACTGAGTGGAGCAGTGCCTACTGAGAATTATATTCTGCAGATAAGACTATTTCCAGGACCTTTCTACCTCCTGTTGGTAAAAATACCCAAGAAAGCAAATATTTAAGTCAATTTAACAAAAAAAAAAAAAAAAAAAAAAGAAGATACCAGAAGGGCCAACCGGAAATTAGTGCGAATTAAATGCTTCATAAGTGCGTATTTCCCTACTTCTAAGTGAAATGGATGTGTAAACGCAAGCGAAATTTGAGTTAACTTTGTATAAAACAACGTTTTAAAGAATTTTTCGAAATCTACGTATATTAGCTTTTTTCGATTATTATAAATCTAAAACCGCTGTTAAGCAAACGATGGGTTATCATTTATGCATGTATCCGAGACTGCGCCATTGAAATTTTTAGGAGGGCTATTTTGAGGGGTATTTTTTCTTTTGGGGGCGGGTGGCTCTTGCTTTGGGGGGTCTTCACGATATTTAGGGGGGTGTGCGTCCTTGTTCTTAAGGGGCATCCCTGATCCGCACAGCAGCTAATATATTCGTCTTACGCGCTTGCATATATACTATCTATAATAATGTTTACAAATTTATTATATTAAATTAGTTTTGAAAAAATTAGACAAAAAAATTAATTTGAATTTTGACATCTTGAATTCAAATTATGTTTTTCATGTTTTCCGCAATCACGAGTTTGTGTGTGCGTGCGCGCGCGCTCGTGTGTGTGTGTGTGTGTGTGTAGACGTGTGTGTTTGTGTCTGTGTGCAGGTATGAGTGTGTTTGCATGTTTGTGTGTTTTTGTGTCTGTGTGCAGGTATGAGTGTGTGTGTGTATGTGTGTGTTTGTGTCTGTGTGCAGGTATGAGTGTGTGTATGTGTGTGTGTGTTTGTGTCTGTGTGCAGGTATGAGTGTGTGTGTGTGTATGTGTGTTTGTGTATGTGTGTGTGTATGTATGCGCGCGTGTGTGTAGGATATGGACGTAACCTGGAGACGGTTTTCGCTAGAGGAGCAGCATCGGGTGGCCGTCGACGGTGGTGCTGCAGAGGGAGGAGGGGGGGGAATAAAATCATAGGAACGCTATTCAAAGGTCAAATGAAAACAATAAGCAATGTGATTGCTCAGCAAGTTAAATTAAAAAGTAAGAACTTGAACTATTATCGCGAGATGCGCGTGCCCGCAGCGAATGCGTCCACCTTACACTCTTGCGTACATAGTACTATGTACTATCTATTTGTAACTTTTACATATTAATTAAATAATATCAGTTTAAAACAAATTAGAAGTAAGCAGTAAGAATTTGAACTATTTTCGCCAGATGCGCGTGCCCGCAGCGAATGTATCCGTACAGCAGCGAATACATCCACCGAACACGTGGGTGTATTACTGTCCTGTAGTAATTTTTACTATCTAAATAAATAACATCAATATCAATTTAAAACAAATTAGAAGTAAAGATAATATCTTTACTTCTAATTACTTATTCGTTTCAAATTGATCTTCAATTGATCTAATCTTTATCTTTTATTTAAGAACTTTTACGATTATCGGACGACGTGCAACTCTGCGACGAATGTATCCGCACGTCAGCGGATGTATCCGCGCACGGCGTGCGTCTACATTATCTAGCTTTGCTTCCTGGTTGGTTTTTCTAGTCAAATACAGTTTGGAAATATTCCTGAAAGTTGGGAAATTCAGATATGTAGTTTGTGACTATTGGTTATGTTGTTTTTACGGCGCTACGCACCAGTTATGTAAACACAACCTAAGGCAATGGCGACTGGTTACGTAAACTCAACCTAAGGCTACGCGCGGTGGCGAATGCTTATGTAAACTCAACCTAAAGCTACACGCAAAAAAGTGGAATGAGGTGGGGAAAATTATGTAAACGTAACTTACGGCTACACGCTAAGAGCAGAGGCGGATACAAGGATAGGGTCATGGGGGTCATGACCCTCCCTAAACCGATTCTGTTATGCGTTCACATTGTGTTCAAATACTTTACGAATAAAATGCAAACGATTTCAGTAATCTTTTCAAATCATTACTTATTTTAAAAGTATATTTGAAACGCACTTCTTTCCATTGCTTATGAAATAAAATAAGCAACGTTTATGCCTTATTTAAGTACTGTGTTCCTGGCCGAATTAGATCTATTTCTTGACACTAGGGATGCGTCGTTCATGAACAAACGGGTCAAAAAGAACGAGTCCTTAAAATGAACGGGACCGTTCGTTCACCTAAAAAATGAACTACCGTTCTTTTGAACGGTGAGCAGTTTGGAGTAGAGATGCGACATCGATGTCAAAACATCGATGTTTCAAAACATCGATGTTAGAAATTGAAACATCGATGGTATTGATACATCGACCAAAAAACATCGATCGTATTGCTACATCGATCAAAAAACATCGAGGTTTCCAAACATCGATGTTTGAATTTTTATCAATGTATAACATACATTTTTGAATACACTACACTAATTTAAGCAATACAAAAAAATGCGTACCCGACGAATATATTGAAAATACTGAACCTCAAATCGTGAATATAATTTAATAAAAATAATCTCGCAACATCTTGGTATTATAGTAGGACAAAAATTGATAATATAAGACAACCACCGATTAATACAAGCTAGTTATAGTAATAAGGAAATATTTTCAAACTGAATGAATCTAAAAGTAAATTTACATCAAAAAAGAATCCAAGAAAAAATGCACTGCAAATAATCAAACATTTTTTGAACACTTTTTGCACACGTACACTTGTCTCCTTTTTTGAGAATATTATTTTTCGTAATAGTTTTATAACCGTTTTGAGAACACATGTCATAATACTTTTTGAACACGTACACTTGTCCCCTTTTTTAGAACACTTTTTTCGGTCAATTTTCACAACACTTCTAGAAACACTGTTCGGAACATGTATTTCCTTTTTAGTGCACTTTTTAGATACTTCATGGATAGTGTAAAAGAATGGTTTTTGAACACTTGCACTAACCATTTTGTGGCACACGTTTTGGTACAGTTTTTAGGATATGTTTCGGAACAATTACGGATCACTAATATCCTCCAGGAATGCGTGCTACACAAGTATAAAAGAAGCTTATAAAAAGAACAAAAACGCACTAAATTCACTTTTGTTGAGACTGCAGGCGTGATGATGGGTTTATTCTTTGACTGAATGCGATAATTAATCGGCATTATTACTATGAAAATTTAATGAATGAATTAATTGAATATTTTTAATGAATCATTAAAAAGAACGACATTGCCCATCTCTACTAACTAAGTACACTGATTTTAAAGCAATAGTTTAGTTGTTATGTTTTTCGAAAATTTTGAGATGTGCCACTGTTGGCGCAAGTGCGAGTTATATGTCAAGCGCACATGATAAAGAATTTTTTTTTTCAGTGTAAATTATGCAATGTTATGAAGTGAAGAACCATCTGTTTCTTTTTGAATCCTGTTTATCACAGGATTAATGTCTAACCTTTCAACACAATGATATTTTTTACTATTTCAGAGACTACACTTTAGAGTACTAAATAAAAAATGTTAGCTCTAATTATCAGATACTAGATACATTTTGCGCAGGTTCAGCGATCAAATAGCCAGCTAAGAAAGATCAAGCTTGGGAATTTTTCTAGTCGCCAGTGGTGAGTAGAAGCAAATTTATTACCCACCACTCCTTTCTTTCTAGTCGGCACTTTTCTTTCTTTTTTAGTTAAAAAAAAAAGGTAACAGAATAAAACTTTACGTTTTTAGTTTCTAAAAAACTTAAAAATTATCAGTTTGGATAAAAGTTAATATTATAACTAATTAATGACATTGACGTTAATCAATAATACAGGAGAGGTTGGGGAAAACGGCGTCCTTATGGCAAATTATACTTCCAGGAGGCACTTTTTTTTCATACGAATGCTAAGTGGTGCCTGGCGACAGCTAATCTTAAAATTTACCAGCTAGTAGTAAAAGAACCATTTGAAACCATCAGTAAATCCATCCCCTGTCTCCCCTACTTTATAATTCACCATCCAAAAAAAAAAAAAATGTGCTTCCCTTACATTCTAGTGACTCTTTCCAAAACATGAGTGTCCTATTCCCTTCCCAAACTCTGGGGTTTTTTTTTTTTTTTTTACGTAGAATTTAATTCTACTGCTCGCACAACAATATGTGCCGCATACTAGAAACAATTAAAGCAGTTTCTTACAAATTAATAAAATTTCATTACACTACTCTTTAGAATTAAATGTCAATTTTTTAATCGACCACTTCAATAACCCCACACCCTTCACGAAAGGTATCTCTTCCACAAAGCATGACAATTATCTGATACAATCGCAAAATGACACGCATCAATTTCACAGACATCATCTAGTCAAAATAACAAGACTAATCTAATTTCACCTTTCGGACAGAGATTGAACGGTGGCGCCCGCCACCAATGAACACCTATGAACCAATCTATTCTTTCAATCAGGAGTTAATTATAATGTTAAGCTACATAATATCATCTATTTTACGAATTTCTTAGGAAGGGGAAGCATACAATTCTGATGTGAGAAAGTAGTCCTTGGGTTAACTTTGAAAACATAGTTAAAAAGAACCGATGCAGATGTTTACATTTGGAATATTAATCAAGATGAGTAATAATAATAATATATTACTTAGGGTCTGGTGGGGTAAAGTGGTCATAAAATCGTAGGTTTTCAACTTAGGTGGATAATAAATACACTAAATTCTTTAAATACTTCAACTTTTTTTGTTATTATTTTACATTGCATTATTAAAGAACACGTACATTGAATTTCAGGGAAAAAAATATTGATTTAAGTAGTTTTATAACATTTTCATTTCCCTTTGTATTTATGACCACTTTACCCCATGGGGTGGGGGAAAGTGGTCATAGCATGGGGTAAAGTGGTCATAGTTAAAAACAGCTGCAAAACTGTTACAAATAACCCTATTATTTGTATATTTCGGTTATTTTTATAGTTACAAGTATATGTACGAGTATATGCGGGTATGCACGAGTATATACGTGTCATGTAAACAAGAGTAAACATGTTCATATATGAAGAAATACATATATACATCAGATACATGCATGCATGCGCCTACTCAAGTATATTCGTGTATACACGAGCGTATAAGCATGTATACGTGATTGCCTACAGGAGTGTGTACGTGTCTACACGAGTATATACGAGTCACGTGTATATGCGAGTATATACGCGCAAAACGAACATCATTTGCGTGTTTGCACATATATCTCGAGTATATATGTGCATACCTGAGTTTCTGAGTATATACGTGTATAGTCGACGTATATACGCATATATAAGTGTACATAGATACACTACTGGCCATTAAAATTGCTACACCAAAAGAAATTGCCAGAATGAAGCTAAATTTTACACACGTGATAATAAAATTGACATTAGAAAGTGATTACAAAATTAAAGCAAATTGATCATTTATGGTTGGAAAAATCTCGAATAAATGGATGTTTAAGTACCCTGTTAAGCCACCTCTAGCGCGAATGTACGATGTACTTGAAGCGAAACAATCGGGCATTGAGACATAACAGTCTCCTACGATATCCTGCGTCATCTCGTACCACGGTTGCTGTAAACGTGCCACTCATTCGATCAAACTCATACGTGTTAGCACTCACGACGGGGCTCCCATGAACCATTTTTTAACATGACAATGCTCGGTCAAGCACAGCAAGGGTGTAAAGGGATTTCCTCTTCCGCATTATCACTTTCTCTGGTCTGCGTGATGCTCTGGTCTGCGATTTGTGACTTGTCACTAATTGAGCATATCTGGGATCACTTGAGACGGTAAATTGAACAGCCTGTAAGTTTGATCAAATTAGTGGCGCGTTTACAGCAACTGTGGTACGAGAAGACGTAAGACATCGTACGAAACTGCTGTACCTCAATGCTCGACCGTATCGGTTCCTAAATTCCAACTAGAGGTGGCGCAACAGGGTACTTAAACCTCCATTCATATGAGATTTTTCCAGTAATAAATGATTATTTTGCTTTCATTTTGTAATCGATTTCTAGTATCAATGTTGCCATCACGTGTGCAAAACTTTATTTCATTCAGATTATTCCTTCTTGGTGTAGCAATTTTAACGGCCAGTAGTGTACTTAATACATATGCGGGTATACAAGAGTTAATTCGTGGATATAACCAGTGCGTGTTTGGTACGTGTCTACTCACGTATATATATATGTGGAAGCAAGAGTATATAAGCACGATTCTATACTTGTTACACGTATATACGTACATTTACGTGTAAACACCAGTACATGTATCCACGTATATCTACGAGTATATCCGCTAATATACATGTATGCTTACATAGTGAATCCAAGATCTTGGGCAAAATCTAAGTGGTGTGAAAGGGGAGGATAAGAAGCAAAGAATCATAAGGAACTTATGGTCGTTGACGCGCTACATGCACACAAAGCCAGAAATCGATGAAATGAAAACAGGTCACAAATTTGTTACACAAAGATGATTTTACCCGACACTTCAGTTCTTAAGAAATATTTAGACAATTGTTAAAAAGTAAGGCCTGTAGTAGCTCTAATACACGCATCGCAACAAAGGCGCAGCGACTGATGAAAGTTTTTCAAGAGTCTCGTAATTGCAACAGAGTGATTACGACGCATGTATTACAGATGCCGGCCGCAAGTTTCATCAATGACTTTAAAACTTTCTTAAGTCGTTGTGTAAAATTGTCTTTTTTGTAATAAATTTGTGACCTGTTTTGCATTCATTAGTTTCTGGCTTTGCGTGCATGTAGCGTCAGCATTGAGTTTGTGGCCATATGTTTCTTATGATTCTTACTTCTTATTCTCCTCTCTAACACCTTTTAAAAATTTGCCCAAGAGTTTAAACTCACCCTGCATGCATGTATATCATATGCTAGTATGTAAGTGTCAGCTCGAGTATGTACGTGTATATACGTCGTGTCTACCTGAGTATATAAGTGTTCGTAGATGTACGAGTATAAGCGGATATATAAGTGTATAGTCGAGTGTATATCTGTACAGATAAAAAATACTACGAGATACCCAAATACGTGTTTATTGGTACATTTATGTGAATAAGTAGTAGGTGTGTAGGCACGCATATACGTGCCTACACGAGTATATGCGTATGCATGCGCATATACTCATATATTTAACCTTGTTTACTGTAAAAACAATACATATCAAGTGAAATTAATATTTAATTTATACCTGCCTTATACTTAAAGATTAAGTGATTTTAAAAGAACAATATTCGTTAAGCCTAATATTATGACCACTTTACCCCATCTTACTAAAATTGTTCTAAAAAATTATTCAAAACAGATTCAGCTAACTGCTAATGAGTATGAGTTCTTGAAACATGTAGGAAGCTTCCTGTGCAGTCAATCTGTTCATAATTCTAACAAACAAAATTTCCCAAGGAAGTTAAAAATATTTTGAAAAAATTCATAATCACTCAAAATATTTTTTTTTACCACATAAAATTTTGCCAGTTGTAAAATTTTGTATTCAAAATGTAGTTTCTAACTGCACTACTCTAAAATAAAATTTTCACATTCATTCGAACATTTATTTTTAAGGTATAGCCATTTATTTGAATTATGACCACTTTCCCCCATTGACCACTTTCCCCCACCAGACCCTATTGATTTTAGATACTTCAGTAAAAAAAACATTGGCACTGATTTTCAAAGTTTTCATGATCTTCTTCGGTGCAATAATTATAGTTCCATAATGTTATGAAGATTTCATCAATAAAAAAGAGCAATTATTTTATACGGTAAAAAGGAGTTTTCGGATGTATCAAAACTAATTTTTTTATATGCTATTTATGTCCTCACTTTTATTGAGCAATCACGAATTGCTTGTTATCCTCACTTGACCAAAGTTGGTAGTGCTCTGCTTTTTCAGGTTTCCATGACGACAAAGAGGACAAATTTTCGTCATCATGGTTACAAATCGTTTGCGTTCATTCAAGGCTTAAATTAAGCAGATTTGTCGTTTAAAAAAGAAGGGAGTGGGTTCTAAAATTACGTTTTTCAGGCAAAACGTCAACATAGATGAACTTAAATAGCAAAACTTCATCTAAATACAAAACTAAAAGATTACTAATCCCCATCATTTAAGATTGATAAGAAACAAAAATACCAAGTGGTATATACTGTAAATATTATCTTTATGGTAAATATACCGACGCAAATTTGCCATAATAACCAGATCTTTATTTCGGCATTTTAATAACCATATCTTTTTTTATAGATATACATTGTATTACCTAATCTGGAAAATCACCAGTCATAATATGACGGGTACGAATTTCTTCTCCATTTTCGTTCCATTCCATTTGCAGAAACAAGAAACTCAACGGATAGTGAGCTATATCGCAGTTTGTGATTGCGAAAAATATAATTTGAATTGACGTCAAAATTCAAATGAACTTTAGTGGCTGGATGCTGGATGTTTTTTTTTTTTCCTTTCTGATCATATGCAAAGTAATTCAAAACTGCAACCCGTTAAGCCGTATTTTATTTTCAAAATAGTAACTAATTTTAAAATATGTTATTTTAACAATAAGACTATTGCATCCGAAGCCACATAGCAAACATTAATGTCGACACAGTAATTTTTCTTTAAAAATGAGAAAAGTACCTTGTATACTTTAGAAAGAGTCATTTGAATACGTTTTATCTTACTTCAACAATAATTGGTTGAAGTATCTACTTCTAAACCATTTCGAAACAAATACATTTGAAAAATGTTAGATTGCTTTTGCAAACGAAAGTCATCGCCACCTATTAGTTGCAACAGCTGTCAAAAAGACAAGTACAGACAATTTTTCTAAGCTTGGCGTTTACTAAATACCAAACAATACCATATTCCGTTTTACTCGAAATTCTTTTTGCTGAATTTTCAAAAGATGCTCCCAAATTTCACACATTTTTTTTTCCTTTCTTTCTTTTTTTTTTTTTTCGAAGTCTATTGTTTGAAGCATAAATAGGCATCTGTCCCCTTAAATTATGGAAACAAAATTTTGATTCATATTAAAATTACTACCAACTGCAAAATTCAAATTGAAATGTTGGGTACGCGTCGCACCGCAGAAAGATGAAGAAAAATGTCCCGTATTATTTATATTTATTCAAGTTACATTCAAAGATATAATTAAGGTTAAAAATAAAATTAAGCACGCATTTATGTACATTTATGTTTCTTGGGATGCACCGCGCCCATTGTTTATCATTTCTTGCTATAGTAATAAATATTGTGGGTGTGCATCTCCAGAAATATATTAATGCTATTATTAGAATATTTAATTTCACCTTTGACAGCAATTATATCTGTAAATGTAACTTGAATAAATCTAAATAATAAGAAAAGTTTCTTTACGGAAGGTCTACTGATGCAGTGTTCTCATGTTTTTTTTTTTTCTTTGGAAATTTTATAGCGTGATTTCTTTTTTTTCTTTTAACATGGGGCTCATAAGAGCAAGTTCGATACTCTGTTTCACCTTGAAAAATCCGTGAAAATATCGTAACCCAAACAAAAAAAAAAATCTATGGCGGGGAGGGGGGGATGCCCCCATTAGTCTCCCAAATAGTTACAAATCATGTTTTTGAATTTTTCTCCTCTCTAGCCCCTCAGAATAGTGTAACTGGGTCGTGATGGGGGAGAATGCTGGTCATATTTGGATTCAGGGGGTCATTTTACATAAGAATCAGCTAGAATGGATGGTGTCAGAAGCATTTTGAAGGTTTCTTTCCTTTCTTTTTTTTCTTTTTTTGACAGTGTAATTGTTGTAAAAATATTATTTCTAGTAAATGTGATCAACTTTGGATTCGGAAGGTACCAAGTGGTCCTCAGCAGTGAAAAGTTTGAGAATCACTGCCTTGGACGAGTATCCTACTACAATTCCTTGAGCTCTACAAAAAAAATAGTTGCGTCTCAATAACTCGAAGTCCTATACCTCGAATATTCCTTATCTCAAAGTTTTTGTTGCGTCCCAAACTCATAAAAAGGTCTGGGTATAGGTAGATTTACAAAGGCGCCAAGTGTGCGGCGGACCCCAAAATTTTTTGGTTGGATTTTTATAAAAAAAAAATTGAATTAGATATATTTCATCGGGAAGCATAGTTTGGAAAATACATTATGTATTTTTCATAACTAAAACGCAAGCTTGAAAGCAAACCCAAAAATATATAAAAGTGTACAGTTTATTTTGTGACCCGTGTGTCTCCACACATCGCCAGAACGAGAGATATTGTGCTACGTATTGAGAATAAAGTTCTTTTGTACATTTGAAGAAAAAAAGGCCAATTAAACACATTTCTTAAATTATTTAATACTCAGTGCTGGAGTATAGAATAATTGTATAAATTGTATGCTCTGTAATTAGGTGTTTATTGATATTGAATTACAATTTCTCTTACTTTGAAACAACCACGGATAATAAAGTCAAAAACATGGCTACTGAAATATACTTTATCAAAACCTATACATAAATAGTTTTTAGTCGCTACACATCTTCTAGTAAACAGAACTATAAAACTTTCTCTGAATTCGACTGAAAACCAGCGTTTTTAAGTTAAATTTTCAAACATTTCGAAAGAAAGCCCTTGTTCTCCCCCCCCCCCCGCCTGTTTGACTTGAGGAATACCTCCTAGACCCCCAGTATTGTTGCACCCTATAGATTTCTCTGCCTGAATCCACCTATGACTCCGGGAATAGCCCATAACTCGAACTATCAACAACTCGAAGGGTTTAGCAGATCCCTTGGGACTTCTGTGTGGTATTTTTCAAGGTTAAAGCCGGAACCTCCAAGTTCGCCCCCCCCCCCCCCGCCCTTAAAAATAAGTTAGACAAAAATGCGTCATTAAGCTTTAAATCTTGAAATGACAAAAAAAAAAATTGTAACTTTATTTGATGAGCAAATCAGTGGAATGATTTAAAAAAAAATGACTTGAGAAATCTGCAGAATATTAAAGGAAAGTCCTATGTCTACAAGTAGTCCAGGATCTGAAGGGGGTTGAGCATACATGGAAAGGCTGACGCAATATTATTTCTGATTATTGTTACAGGCACGATGGTGATTATGAAACCACATGTCGTCGCCCCCCTGGGTGGTCGACAACCCCGGGGGAGGGGGGAAAGCAGTGGGGGAACCGTTTTCTAAAACACTCATAACTCGCGAACTATTTGAGATAAAACACTGAAAAAAAAGGCAATCGACGCAACAAAACAAGTGCTTCATAAAAGCTAAATATAATTATGGACCTATCTGTGTTGGTTTCTGAGTAAAATTCCATTTTTCGCAAACAAGCAAAATTTTTGAATAAAATGCGCAAAACAAACTTTTTGACCAAAATAAATTCCGAATCAAAATTGTTTGATTTTTTTTTTTTTTTCAAATAATGTCCAAAATATCATTATTCAGTTTGTTAAAATCATTTAAATACTGTTAACGCGTTGAAAAACAAAATGACAGTAGCAAGCTCGAACACGATTTGCATTATAGTTCAGGATCTGAAGGGGTATTTTTAACATGCATGGAAGACTTGACGCAAAACTATTTCTGATTAATGTCACAGACACTATAGTGAATATGAAACCACATGTCTTCGCCCCCCTGGATGGTCGACCACCCCGGGGGAGGGGGAAAGCAGTGGGGGGAGCCGTTTGCTGAAACACTCATAACTCGCGAACTATTTGAAATAAAACACTGAAAAAAGTGTCAAAAGATGCAACAGAACAAGGGCTTGAAAAACCTAAATATGTTTATGGTCTTATCTTTGTTGGTTTTTAATTAAAATTCCTTTTTTAGCAGCCATGCAAAAAATTTTAATAAAATACAAAAAGCTTTTTTGTCGAAGATAAGCTCTTTTTTAAAATTATTTAACCGTTTAGGGAATCAATAAAACCTGAAATTTCATTATTCAGTTTGTTTAAAACTACTTAATTATTACCAACGTGAGCGTTACAAAGCGAAATAGAAAATGCAAGCACTTGCCTAAGTTAGCACATTGAATAAAACGGCAGTATGCTAAGGAGAAACGAGCTGATGTGTGCATCACATGACTTCCTTTTACACCAATTTAATGCTATTTCCCTATTATTGCAATTTTAATGGGATTCTCTCTCTAACTCTTTAAATATCACTAGCAATGGCCACATTGAAAGCAGATTTAAAAAAAAAAAAAAAAAAAAAAATCGCCAAATTTTTCGCCAAGTTGGCGACAAAACTTGGCAACCAAAAGATTGGCGATATATCGCCAAGTGACCGCCAAATTATAACACCACTTGAGTTTGCATCGAAATTAACAATGATTTCCCCCCAAAAAGGTGCAAAAGACCCCTTTAGAAACACCCGAATGCAACCAAAATAGGAGGTGCACAACTAGACCCCACTACGAGTCTATGTACCAAATTTCAACTTTCTAGGACATACCATTTTTGAGTTATGCGAGATACATACGCACATACGCACATACGCACATACACACATACGCACATACATACAGACGTCACGAGAAAAGTCGTTGTAATTACCTCGGTGATGGTCAAAATGGATATTTCGCGTGTCTATACATTCTTAGGCACTTTTCCGCATGTGGTCGAATCGAAAAAAAAACTCAACATTCATTTGGGGGTGAGCAAAATGGAAATTAAGGGCGATTTTTGAGTGAAAATTTTTTCGCGAATACAATACTTCCTTTTTTGTAAAAGGAAGTAAAAAATAGCCTTATTATCCTTATGACGAACTATTCATTCTTCAGTTTACAAACTTATTCTAATTGCAAAGTATTTAACTATGGCTTTAATTTTGTTATATACTGCTTTAAATTTGAGAGGAACTAGGGAACCAGGCCCAGAGTAGTTTCAATTCAAATATAATTTTAATTTATTTCTATTAATTTGTGTTTTTAATTTGCGCAAAAGAATATTGCGGGTATTGTTTTGCGGATATTGCTTTTTATAATTTACTCAACAAAGAACAATGATACAAGAAATAATAAATATAAAAAATGAGAAGCTTGAGCTTTTATGAAAACGAATATAAATATAAAATTATACACTAGAGCTCTAAAAAAACTAATTGAATAAAATTAGTAAAATAATGCGTATTAAAAAGTAATTGTAGAATATCAATATGCATACATAAAGCATTAATATATCAGAAATTCTGAAAGCTGTATCATACTCTTTTTTGTTGACTTGTAATTGTTCTATTGAATCGTTCTCTTTCGAGTATTTTGTAGTTTATGGGTTTTTGCTTTAGTCTTAAAAGCACAGTATTTACAGCAAGATGAATTATTAATAAAACAATTACAAGATTATTTACAGTTCTTGCCTGCGCAGGGTGGAGTTAGACTCTCTGGTAACACTGGCTGCATCATAAGGTGTGGGGCTTTATTGTTTTATTTTGATTCAGAGTGAAACCCAAACTTGGTTACATCTAAAGGCACTGCTAAGGTACAGGGGAATTGATTCAATAGTACAGTTGAGCAATACTTCTTAGCACATGTTGGAAAGAATTGCAGGAGCATGGTAAAGAGCTGGTATTATATTTATTTCTGATGGAAATGACAAGAAATTATTGTAATGTACTTTCCGGAGCTTCTGATTTTAAAGTTATGAAAACGACAGTGAGATGTACCGATCGTGTTTAAGGTCCACTCGTGTAGTTTGACTATTGGAGAGAAAATTTTAATATTTTTTTATTTGGAGACCTGCAAAATCTTTGCTACATTTGAAAGTAGTGTTTGGGACATTATGGACCAGAGTCATTCATTCCATCGATAACTTGAACTTTGTTCTTAAAATAGGGTGCTTCTTCTAGAGTTTTGCTGCAAGAAGTATCATTTTCAATTACATTCACGAAATCGGACCTCTCGCTTTGCTTCAGTGAACCATTCTGATGAACCTAACCTAGCATTGGGCTTATTGTATGGGAATGATTTTTAGATGTACTAACATCACTTTTGAGCTAACATTTCCCAGGTTAAATGTTTCTTTGGTTTTCTTTTGCAGTTTTGCAGTCGCTATTGAAGACATTGCCATTGCAGGACTTCTCTGAATAAGAGGCTATTCACAATTTCTTTAACGTTCCACTGAAATTTTGATGCTGCTTATGTGGCAATAGCAGCTCACTATGCTTCATAACTCAGGTGTAAAATCTGCAAAAAAGGGTTATCCTGATAGTTTATCCTTTCCGTAATTACTTCGTACTTGCAAACTTGCATGTTTTAATTTTTTAAAAAGTGCCATTGTGACCCACACTAAGCAGCTATAATGCGTTAAAGGGTAAATAATTAAGTAATTACTTAACTGAGACATTGTTTTGATAATATTACGATATAAACCGCCACAACAGGAGAGCTACAAAATTTTCTTTGGTTTATGTCGAGTCTTCAAGGTACATTCCGTAATTTTTTTTTTTTTTTTTTTTTGTGAATTACCTCAAATGCTGTTTGAGCTTGCTTTTATTTCACTTTTCAACGCTTTGATAATAATTAAGTAATTTTAAACAAACTGAATAATGAAATTCAGGTTTTATTGATTTCCTAAACGGTTAAAAAAATTTAAAAAAGTACTTATCTTTAAAAAAAAGCTTTTCGTATTTTATTCAAAATTTTTGCATGTCTGCTAAAAAAGGAATTTTAATTAAAAACCAACAAAGATAAGACCATAAACATATTTAGGTTTTTCAAGCCCTTGTTCTGTTGCATCTTTTGCCACTTTTTTCAGTGTTTTATTTCAAATAGTTCGAGAGTTATGAGTGTTTTAGCAAACAGCTCCCCCCCCCCACTGCTTTCCCCCTCCCCCGGGGTTGTCGACCATCCAGGGGGACGAAGACATGTGGTTTCATGTTCACTATAGTGCCTGTGACATTAATCAGAAATAATTTTGCGTCAGGTCTTCCATGCATGCTCAAAATACCCCTTCAGATCTTGAACTATAATGCAAATCGTGTTCGAGCTTGCTACTGTCATTTTGTTTTTCAACGCGTTAACAGTACTTAAATGATTTTAACAATCTGAATAATGATATTTTAGACATTATTTGAAAAAAAAATCAAACAATTTTGATTTGGAATTTATTTTGGTCAAAAAAAGTTTGTTTTGCGCATTTTATTCAAAAATTTTGCTTGTTTGCGAAAAATGGAATTTTACTCGGAAACCAACAAAGATAGGTCCATAATTATATTTAGCTTTTATGAAGCCCTTGTTTTGTTGCGTCGATTGCCACTTTTTTCAGTGTTTTATCTCAAATAGTTCGCGAGTTATGAGTGTTTTAGAAAACGGCTCCCCCACTGCTTTCCCCCCTCCCCCGGGGTTGTCGACCACCCAGGGGGGCGACGACATGTGGTTTCATAATCACCATCGTGCCTGTAACAATAATCAGAAATAATATTGCGTCAGCCTTTCCATGCATGCTCAACCCCCTTCAGATCCCGGTCTAAAGATCCTCCACAAGATATCTATTTTCTCGTAATAAACGAGCAATAAACAAGAGATAGCATCTTTCTAAGGTCGATGGAGAAGCGAAAATGGAATACGAACAAATTTGTTTGAGTAACCCACATTTCGAGCTGCTAAATAAAAATAATGCTACTCTGAAAAAACGCTGTATCTTTTTTGTCCTTCCAAGCATATTTTGTACAAGGTAAATTCGGAACCTTTTCTTGTCACATGACCTAGTTATATTCATTTCTTCTTGATTTACGTTTCTACAAGTAGGTTAATTCAACAAATTATCTTCCGTTATTAACTCCCCTTATGTATGTGTTTATTTAGTTTTAGCTTCTGATTTGGATCCCGAAGTGACAAAAATTTGAATGATATTTAGGTAGCTCGTGATTTATTTGCAATAGGATGTCTCGCAGATAAAAAAAATAGTCGCTTTGTTTTCTTTTAAGATTATGTAGGATGCGATTATGCATTAAAATGCAATGCGCATTATGAAATGTACAGCATTGAAGTTAATCAAAAAGATGTTTCTCTCCGAAACCAAGACTTGAGCTTCAAGCTTCTTATAACGGGGCAAAAATCCAGGATGTTTATAAAAATCATGAACTGATAAAGAAAATGTATTAGAAAAAAAGAGCTGAAATATTTAGACTTATAGTTCTTTTGAAATTTTGATCCTCATCTGTTTTTATTTTGATCCTCATCCTTTTCTTATTTAGATCCTTATCATTTTTTTATTATTTTTATTTTGATCTTTACCCTTTTTGTATTTTGATCCGAAGAGAGATCCTTGAGGTTTCCTCCCATTGGTACAATATTAGTCTAAGTGATGTAGGTGACGCTAACATCGAAAACCAGGAATGATATCCATAAAAGGAAAAACTCAGTGTATTATTATACTTGTGGAGTCAATGACGAAACGTTTGCACAATGCTCCCCAATATTTACATAGTAAAGGAAATACAAAGAGGTACGGGGAGATATCCCGTATCTTATGGCGAGCAAGGTTCACACATTAAGGGGTAAGCTCCCAGCTGAGCTGACGCCCAGCACGGGGACCTTCCCCGGCGCAATAAGCAACAAGACCGTCCGTAGCCCAGACGACTATCGACCGTCGCACACTGCCGAGCGGGGGGCCCGCTACGCGGACGCCCAGGACGGTGGAACCTAAGGCTTACAGCTAAGTGGTGGGGTGTGTGCGGAGAAAAGTAAAGGAAATAATATAATGGATGGGATATCATGAGTTACAACAACAAATATGCTAGCTAATACATGATGCCAGGGGCGCTGCGACGGTGGTTTTGAGGTGTCAACCTCTCATAGCCCTTGGTTTAACACGTGTTTTGAATCCTAATTATGACAGTTTCTATCAATGTTAGGAGTAAGGACTGGAATGATCAAACCTTTGTCCCCTCCCCCAGGTAAATTCTAGCTGCGATAGTGCCTAGAACGTAGTTGACAGTCATCTAAAGCTTCTCAGAAGTAGGAAATGTGCAAACGTAGCTGTGTAAACTCAAAACAAAACAAACTAACAAAACAAAATTAAAACAAAAAAAAAACAGTTATTTTAAAATCTGAAGTCCCCCCCCCCCCAGTCTTCTTTAAGCAAATCTCCTTTATCAGTGCACAACTTTAAAAACATCCTGTCTTTCTACACACACATTATGTAATTCCAAAATCATTAGATCATTTTTCCTTACTTTCAATCAATACTATAAACTTGAATTTCCTAAAATTCCAGTTTCTCACTTCCTTTATTTAGACAGAAATTCATACAAAATAACTAACATTTAATTAATTAAAGAACTTCTTGCATCATTTGACTTTCTATAGCTGTTATTCTATACATTCCGCATGTCGTACGTAAAGAAATAGTCTAAATTATTTTAATGAGCCTGGTGCAATGTCATATGTTTCTAAACGTTATCTGAGCCAAAAATATCGAAACTTCGAATAGCGACAACCCTATGAACCACTTTTGCTTGGACAACCCTATACCATCGGTTTTGTAATCTTTTTACCCATAGTTTTTATATAACTTATGTTGAAACTCGATGAGGGTAAACTACTCATTTTTGGGCACCTTTTCGCCCCTAGCAACCCTGATAAGTTCACATGCAATAGGTGGACAACCTTACTTAACCGTTTTCTTCACAGTTTTTACTTTTTATTTATGAAAACAAATTCCGGAAACTCAATGAGGGGTAAATTATCTCCCTCTTTGAGAACCTTTTATCCCTTGAAAACCCTGATTAGGGACCCGAAAAAGGTAGGAAAACTTACTTAAGCGTTTTATTTCCATCCTTTACTCTTCAATTATGATAACAATTTTCTGAAACTCGATGAGGGGAAATTGCTCATTTTCTGGCACCTTTCAACCCCTGGCAACCCTGATTAGTTCACGTGAAAGAGGTAAAAATTCTTTCTTTCGAATTTTATTTACAACTTTTACTGTTCATCTACGGTAACAATTTCTGGAAACTCGATGAGGGTAGGTGAAGCCTAGTGAGATCTTGGTCCATTTGGGGGGGGGGGGGGGTCATCAAAATGCATTTTTCAGGACCCCTTTGTTTATTTTTGTATCGTCTTTCCGGACCTCTAAGGTCGCGGGGTAAAAATCTTGGAAATCTGACATTGTAACTCCACTACTGGGGGAATGAATGAAAATTGTCCTTCAAGAAAGTTTTTTTGTAATTAATAAATGATTTTTTTTCATAATGTTTTTAAAAAATATACGTATTGTTTGAGTAGTTTTAATGAAACGCATCAGTCTTTGAAAATTGGGATCCCTTAGGAACATGGGACCTAGTCGGTCTGTGCGGTAATCAGGCTCTGGATAAGATACATTAGGCATTTGAGTTATTAAAGTGTTTTTCAATAGTTTGTTTTGAAATTTTAAAAAGCATACGTAGCATGTTAATAATAGGAAGCGAGAAACAAACAAATTAAATATTTACCAATTCCACGGATCCAACGTTTGTCTGGTGCTTCTATTCCATGATTCAAACGTGCCATGACCATTACTTCCGACTCTGACTCGATGCATAGATTCGATCATAACAGAGATAACCTAACACTCACAACCGTGACAGTTGACGCCTATTAAAAAAATAATAGTATTCAACTGGGAATGGATGAACAACTGTAAACACACTCGCGCAATGATATTCTTCGGTGAGTGACTGCGGAAATCGTTGCAGTCAAGGTTTTCTTCCGCAACCTTCAAATGTTAAGTTCGCGGAACCACAAACGATTTCAACTTATTCTGAAAGGAACATTAATAGCTTTATGAAAGGTTTGATGCACTACTGATATACAAAAGTAATCCGCTTAATTTCAACACGTAAGTAGCTGATTTTACATCAACCAAGAGCAAACGAGCAGACAAAAAGTTGAATGAAAAATCGGTTTAGTGGGAAATAATCCGTTAGGAAACGAAGACGGGGAATAGCCCAGTCAATAAAGGTTTCATGTCGCAACTAATTTAGTAAAAGCTAAATTTTTGCAGGTTGTTAGTACATAAAGTATACACTAAAAAAATACAAAGTCCCGACCCCCACCCCTCTTGCTTCCCCCTCCCTCACCCCTACCGAAACATTGCCAGAGCGGTACTATAATTATACGCTTTTCGTGTTGCAACTACTTAAGAGAAAGCTGAGTTTTGGCAGGATGTTCGTACATTATGTATTTTTTAAAAAAGTACAAAGTCCCGACCCCCACCACTCTTTCTCCCCCCCCCCCCTCCGAACCACTGCAAGAACAGTACTATGATTGTACGCTTTTCGTGTCGCAACTAATTAAGAGAAAGCTGAATTTTGGCAGGATGTTAGTACGTAATGTAGTCTTTAAAAAAGTACAAAGCTTCGATCCCACACCCCTCTTGCTTTCCTCCCCACCCCCTCCGAAACATTGCAAGAGCAGTACTATGATTATGCGCTTTTCGTGTCGCAACTAATTTGGGGAAAGCGGATGTTTTTCAAGATGATAGTACAAAAAGTCTACACTAAAATAAGACGAAGTCCCGATCCTCACCCCTCTTTCTCCCCCTCCCCCACCCCTTCCGAAACATTGCAAGAGCAGTACTATGATTATACGCGTTTCGTGTCCCAAATAAATAGGGGAAAGCTACGCGAAATGAGAACATGTAAGCTATGTAAAAATAACCAACATACAGGTAAGGTAATTGCGTAAATATTGAGGTTTAATACATTGTGTTGAGGGGAGAAAAAAAACACAGATAATCCGCGGTAGCACATAACCTGCACCTCATTAATTTCACTCTTTTTTAACAAATAATACGCCGATTATACGCATGAAAATATGATACGATCCATTTTTTTCTTTTATTTCAAGCATGTAGAAAAAAAAAGAAAAGAAAAGAAAAGAAAGGAAGAAAAATAAAAGAAAATAAATAAAAAGTTATACATTATTCTGAGAAAAGTGAGGGAGCCCGGGTCCTTCTGGCCCTTCCACGAGCCGCCACTGTGGTGTACACTGCAAAAACTTAATTAGTCTTTTTTTATCATATAAATTTAAGTGAAGTAAAAATACAGTGAATGCAATACACTGTGATGCTTAAATGTCTAATAAATCTATACTAATAATATAAAGCAGCAGAATTTGTTTGTTTGAACGCGCTGATCTTAGGAACGACTGGTTCGAATTGAAAAATTCTTTTTATGTTGAATAGTCCATTCATTGAGGAAGGCTATAGGCTATATTAAGGCCCCTTTAGTAATATACTTAGTACTTATAGGGGTTCTAGGCTAGATAACATCAAGCTATGATTAATAGGAGTGCAGCAGTAATAAAAAATGTTATGAAAACGCGAAAATTCACATCTATACTAATATTATACAGCTGAAGAGTTTCATTGTTTGGACGCACTAATCTCAGGAACTACTGGTTCGAATTGAAAAATTATTTTTGAGTTGAATAGTCCATTTATTGAGGAAGGCTATAGGCTATTTTTACTTTCTTCTATATCTAATATATAGAAGAAAGTATTGGATTCGTGCAAATTTTCGAATTTCGAATTTTGACGGATTCGAACGTTTTGAGGTGTGCTGAGTCCATTTTGACTATTTTTGGAAAATGTCTGTCTGTCTGTGTGTGTGTATGTACGTGTGTGTGTATGTATGTGTGTGTGTATGTGTGTGTGTGTGTGTCACGTCTGTGTGTGACCAGTTTTTTGTGGCCGCTCTGCAGCAAAAACTACCGCATGAAATCGAACGAAATTTGGTACACATATGTGCCGCTATGTGAACTTGTGCCCATTGGTTTTGGCGCGAATCCCTCCAAGGGGGGTGGAGCAATGGGACGTTTTTTGAGTTACGCGTGCTTGCTATTCCTCAGGAAGTAACTGGCGGAATCAAACAAAATTTGGTCCATATGTTGCCATTAACAGGAACAGGTGCTGATTCAATTTTGGTGTCAATAACTCAAACGGGGGTTGAGCTATAGAACGTTTTTTGTCGTCAATTGTGACTGCTGTATCTCAAGAAATAATGAACGGAATGAAAGAAAAATTTATCGGCAAGTAGCCCTTAGTGGGTATAAGAGCTGATTTTATTTTGGTGTCAACAGCTAAAAAGGGGGGTAGCGCAATCACCCGTTCTTTTTTTCCATTGTGAGTGCCCTATCTCAAGAAGTAATGCTGCGTTCTGGTTGAAATTTGGAATATATGTGAATCCATATGTAAACAGGCTTTGGTTCAGTTTGGACGCCAATCGCTCCGAGAGGTGTTGATTTATTTATTTTTTTTGCGAATAAAAATAGCTTTATTAATGCAACAATAAGAAAGATAAATCGTAATAGATTGTCGTCTGCGTATTTCTCGTGATTTTAATTGTATGGAAATGATCGGAAATATTATCTCAAGGTTTAAAATTTTTAACTGTTGCCATCGTATGTTTGTTAATAAATAAAATATTTGTAATTAATTTAAGCAAGGCTTTTAAAATAACTTTCATTTTTCGCTTTTTGCTTTGTTTTGCAATAATTCAGACATTGGAATGGTCGTCAAGTTTTTTCATGTGAAATTTTGTTTTTGTTGGGAATATTGCTTCCTCATCAAGCATGTTGAGGGATCAGAAAAAAAAAAAGAAAAATATAGAAGAAAGTTTCGTGATGGCCACAACATACTAGTAATTGTATGGAAATGATCGGAAATATTGTCTCAATGATTTAAAATTTTTAACTGTTGCCATCTTATGTTTGTTAGTAAATAAAATATTTGTAATTAATTCAAGTAAGGTTTTTAAAGTAACTTTCAATTTTCGCTCTTTGTTTTGTTTTTACAATAATTCAGACATTGGGATGGTCGTCAAGTTTTTGCATGTGTAATTTTGTTTTTGTTAAGAATATTGCTTCCTCGTCAAGCATGGGGAGGGATCAGAAAAAGGAAAAATATAGAAGAAAGTTTCGTGATGGCCACAACATACTAGTTTAAATTCAGATTGACCGAAGTATTTGTAATGCAAATTAAATGTTCAATAAATTGTTCGGTTTTATGAACTCCTAATAGATGGTGGGGTAAGTTAACTCTTTGAGAGGGCGCTGGCCGACAGCGTCGATAGCTGCGAGGAACCATGCTCATACTATGCTGTTGTGATCAGCAAACAGGTTTTTGAATTCGTTTCCCCCCCCCCCCCCTCGATGTTTAGGTTCATAATTTGATTTGGTAGGATTTTTCTATTGGATTTGGTTTTCCTTATTTCTTTAAGGATTGTTTTTGTTCTTACAGTTGAAGATAGTTACTTATCTAAGCAAATAATTTGATTAGTCGTATTTTACAATGATGTTCTTTACAACGTTTTTATTATAGCATTGTTTATTTGGCGAAAAATTTTAAATTGCAGGGGAAAAAAACCGCTTCACTCGCTAAAGGGAAGAGTTACGGTAGCGTGGTTGTTTGGTGCGTTAAGCGATGAACTGTGTAGTTGAAGGATTATTTTTATTTGTTAATAATTTTATATGTTTTGGCGAATAGTTTTAAATTCCAAAGAGATTTTAATAGGTTTTTTGAAAAGGTGTGTACGCATTTGAGTTGAATAAAAATGGTACTTCACATCAGGAGGACGGGGGGGCGTGGATTTTCTTTGTTCAACGGACTTCCTTTAACTTCTTAGCACGGGCATCGCCGTGCGGGGTACTGCTAGTATTTAATAAATGGTGCATGGGACAAAGGTTGAATGAGTCATATTACCAAGTTTCAATCAATTTGCTTCAAAAAAAAAAAAAAGCCAGTGCATCTAATCACCCATGTAAATTGACAACATTTTAGTTCTTTAAAGTTAGCTTTAAAGTTTTCAGTAAATTAATTTTTCTAAACCAGATAATAAAAATCCATTCAGTAGTGAATAAATCTTCTGACTCAAATGTACTTGATTACTTATTTTCAAATGCTATAAATGAATAAGCTTTGGAAAATCCGAAACATACGTGTTCGATTCCTGACATTGAACATAACGGTGGGCGACATGGGTCAGTTTTGTGGGTGGTATGTTAGGCATTACTGTTTTAGCGTACCATTTCCCCTATTTTTGTATTCTACCACCTGATTAATTATCTTTATTTTCTAAAACCTTTAACAAATTAAGATAAACTCTGAGGAGTTTAATAATCAAGTTTTTACAAGTGGTTGAAAGAAACTCGGATGTAATTGAATTGCGCTTTATTAGTGGGCGTGGCAAATCGAGAATGTAAGAGTCTCCTACTACAGAATATAAAACATGATAAGTGTTGAAAATAATGGTGAATTTAAATTTAGTGACGTCCAAACAGTAAAATCACATTGCAAAAGACGGGCAGCTGCTACAGAAGCGGATACAATGGAATTAAAAAATTCAGATTTGTTTTTGGGATAGTTCTGTGGGGCCCGAGTTTGACCTTCTGCCTGCATTTGCCTAGAAAGGGACATCCTCCCATTCCATTCTGCTAACCGTTGCATCGCATAAAATAGAGAGTTAGAAGTAAATACATTTTGGCGGGAAAGTTTCCCTCCGCTCGTTTTGAGTAAACGACACTTGGAATTCAGAAGGGCATTTTCCCCCTCTCTGCGACACCCGCATTGAATCAAAAGGGGGTTAGCTTCTTTCGGGAGATTTCAAACATTTTCCCGTCCCCGAGTTACAGCTGCAGAATATCACTTCTTAAGCTCTGACATTTCTGAGCCCATAAAATAGAAGACTTGGGAATTACAAAATTCCATTCTGACACTTTGCGACCTCCGTATCCCATAAAGCATAAGGTTTTTCTGGAAGCTGGATCTTCAGATGTTTGAACTATGATCCTCAGAGAATGTGTCCCGATCAGGGAACAGCATCCCCCGGTATAAAACGGGGAACTAGGATTTTTCGGGAGAGGAGAGAAGAGAGGATAGAGTTTTCAGGACAGAAGAGCTTTTCCGAACTCTGGTGTTTCTCCGAGACGTTTTGTCCGGGAGTCATGATAGAAACGCGTTCCCGCGTGTGCCTTTGGATTACTTTTAATGGAGAAAGGATTGAAATCTCGGTACGTACTATACTAGCTCCCACTTCCCATTACTTAATTTAAACCAGTAGATTAAAGTTTAATTCCTTTGGAGAGCAGAATCATGATGTACTTAATTATTGAAATCTTTAATGTTTTGAATATAAATGTTTAACTTCTGACTAAATATCTAAGCATAGTTTAGAATTGTATATGTACTATTTTATTTAATAAATATTCAATGTGTTATAATGAATCCAACTATTATTTCTACTATATTCTACGATTCAAAAGTTCACCAAATCATAACACAACGCTTTGTACCTAACTACACTATGGGGTTTTCGGCCTAACAGTTCAATTTTTCAGTTTTAATATGCAAAACTGTTTAAATCACTCAAGATTTTTATTGCTCATTTAGGTGCTATTACTTTCTTTGCCCACGACATTTTCCCACGACTTAACGAAAACATTTAATTTTCCATGACTTTTCCAGGTCTGAAATGTGTTAATTTTTCCCCCATGACTTTCCAGGATTTCCATGACTTGTACAATCCCTGTCTATATATACCAATGAACAATATTTTTTTTCATTCTGATTCAACTAACATAAAAAGGGAAGTATATCTACCAGTTCAGATTTTGCCAAAAATAATGGTTTTTGGTTCAGTTCCGAATGAATAATTTTATGTATATTTTTATTTGCATTAAACATATAATTCTATCATAAATAGCAATGTGCATGTAATGATGATTACTACTTGGTTGATGTTAAATTGGAAAATATTAATCAGTTACAGTAATAAAATGCCTGAAGAATCAAATCTTAAATTAAAAAAAAAAAAGACGAATATTTACGTTGGGTTCAGTTCTGGTTTTTGGTTCAGTTTCGGTTTAAAGCCCTGGTTTGTTATAAATTCATTAAAATCATAGAAATGACATGCAATTATGTTTTCTTCATACTCTGGTTGCACGTAACACGTAGCAAACTGCATTTTGGCGTGCTTGGACCGCTGGAGACAATTTTTGGGATTGAGTATAGTCAGTAGTGGCGCTAGGAAATGCTCGACGGGGGGGGGGGGGACAAGCTTGCCAGACAGGGGGCATAGGGGTGGGGTGGGGGGATAACTTAAGCATACAAATCAGGGGAACTACGCTATTTTTTTGCGGGAAAAGAAAAACAGCTGTTCAAACCTAGTAAAAAGATTCTGGAGGCTGTAACTTTTAATTTTTTACCCGACTGCGCGTGCGCGACGCAAAGGAGAGTAATGTGTTTATCAGTCTATGTATGTATGTCCGTTTCTATGTGGCGTTCTACAGGCTAAACGCTTTGGCCAATTTTGGTAATTCCTACGTCAATCGATTTGTCTTAACCTTGGGAGTGTCACTAAACACATGGCAGTAATCAAAATTCTCCATATCAACAACCAGTTGCCATTTTGTTAGTTCGGGATCGTGTCGCACTCAGTCGTTCACTACCTGCGTGCGACACAGCATGCGGCAAATGCAGGTAGCTTTTACTGCTTGAATTTTTTGTTTACTAGCGTCCACTGATTAGGGCCTCAGTGGCTGAGTGGTCTAAGCGACTGCTTCTCACACTTGAGGCGGTGGGTTGGACTGCCACTCTCGCTTCGGATGTACTTTCCCCTCATTTGTTTTTGTCGTGATCCAGAGGACTGAGTTTCGCTGCGTGTGCTTTCGCGACAGACTTTTTTAGTTTTGCAAGAAAGATTTAACTGATGATGTTTTCTAGCTCGCGTCATCAAGAGTTTTACAGGCTGTTTATATAGCTGTGCTGTGGTTGACTTAGCTCTTGCATTTTTGATAAAGGTCAAGTACATGTAGCTTTAAGCTGAGTTAGGTCCCTAGAGGGACTAATTATCTGTAGTTTAAACCACCACTAGTTCCTTAATAAACCTCTCGATACAAACTCTCTTAATGAAATGACAAGATTGCGAGTCTTATAATCATAATGACTAAGTAAATGAAAATTAACTAAAAAGTGTAAAATAAAAATAATTATTAAATAAAAACAAAAAACCCGACTGTGTAAAAACCAAAAAAAAAAAAAAAAACTGAAAAGAAAAATGTATAAGCCCAATACTTTAAAATGCTATTAAGTACTACTGAATAACTGCACCATTGAAATAGTTTTATATTCGTACACAGACAAGACATATCATAAATTCAAAAACAGAATAGAAGGATCAACAGTCGGGGTCCATTCCTTTTTGAATCAAGGAACCCCGTAAAATTAGAATGGGCCCCGAATGTTGATCCGTCTATTCTGTTTTTGAATTTATGATATGTCTTGTCTGTGTACGAATATAAAACCATTTCACTGGTGCAGTTATTCAGTAGCACTTAATAGCATTATAAACTACTGGACTTATACATTTTTCTTTTCAGTTTTTTTTTTTGGTTTTTACGCAGTCGGGTTTTTTGTTTTTATTTATTAATTATTTTTTTCAAAATTGTTGTTGTGGTGCTGTTGAGGTTGGAGAACATTCGAGGGCACTTCCCTGGAAATTTTTCAACGTTGAAGTCGTAAACATGCAACTGTTGGTCCTCTTTGGTAACTTTAAGAATAGGGATGGGTTTCAAGGACACTCCTCGAGCAATTTTTCGAAATTGAAGCTCCAAGAATGTAATTTTAATCAATTTTCAAAGGTATAAGGTGGTTAAAGAACTCTTCTGGTAATTTTTCAAAATTTAGGATCAAAACTGGCGTTTAGACGAGCTTAAATGATATTTAAGGGAAGGGCGCTCTTGGAAGTATTTTGAAATTTAAGCATAAAAAAGTTACAGTGACTGAAAACGTTTCGGAAGTCAAACCCTAGAAACGGAATTGTAGACGATTTCAAGTGACAATCATCTGGTGACCCCCAAAATTATCTGTTGTACTCTGATGAGTAAAGCTGGAATTGATCGAATGATCAAAGACTGCATTCCTACAACTCTCCTGAGGCAAAACTCTTTTCATATAATTAATGTCATCTGGCCCATCAAGGGCCCGAGGTTTCTTCGTTTAGCGACCCCTAAGGGCCACCCCGCACTCGTTGGAGCGAGGGATTCGCCGAGTGGGGGGGTGGCCCTTGACCGTTGGATTACACATCCCTTATTCTCTTTTGAAAATTCCCGATAGCCTGCCGCCTATCGCTTTTTTACACCCTCCTCTCTATTTTTTTTTTATCGCATCTCTTTTGCTCCATAGACAGATCAGTCCAATCTCTCTGTCTCTCCATTTCTTCATGACGCTTCAACACCCTGGGGCTCCCGACGAGAGGATTTTATTAGTATACAACTGCCCGGGAAATTGCTGCTTCCATTTTGGAAGTGTAACAAGTAACAAATTTTAGCAACATTGAACGAACATGTGATTAAAAGAGAAAATTTTCAGCAAATCAACTTTTGCATTGAAATTTTTTGAAATTTCCCGATGGGGCTGTTGGGGGGGGGGGCAAGAGGTCTCCGACAGGGGGCAATTAACCCCTTTCATCCTATCTCGCGCTGCCTCTGAAATAGTTTTTCCTCTTAACATCAACAAAGATCGTCTAAAACTACGTTTTTAGAAAGAGAATTTGAAAAAATTGCTGGGAAGGAGAGAGAGAGAAAGAGATGAAAGGAATGACGCTAATTTCATATGGTAAAATTTTTCTTAAGTGCCCCCTCTCCTCTAAATTTATTTCCTGGTTGCGCCACTGCTTACGAACTCTTTTTGGGATTTTCAATTTTGAATTGCAAACTGCTGAAAGAAATTTTGCTGCCGGGATCTGCAGTTACTGTCTGGAGAGAGAATGGAATAGAATTCGGAACGCAAAACTCATTGTTATCGTAGAACTAAAGGGGCTGTAACTCCTTCTAGCTCAATGAATGGTATTATATACACTCTCCAGATTGTCTGAAATTGAGCCTTCAAAATTTTAATTTTGAAACATTTTGTAGGGAGATCCCTAGTGTTCTAGAAGTAAAATAATTAAACTTTAACAATTCAGAGTTCAATGGAAGAAGAGCTTTTAGAAGTGACGAATGAGGACAGAACCAAAGAGGATACCAACATCGATGACACACTACCAAAAACTTTTACTTTGAAAAGTTTTGAGCCTTCTTTTGACAATTGAAAATGCTCTTTCTGATTTGTTAGTAAAGGAAGACCCTGCCGTTAAAGTAACACGAGTGCTCACAGATGCACAGAGGTGTACACACGGGGGTCACCAGGGGTACCGCGCTACCCCCCGTTAGATCAAAAAAAAAAAAAAAAGAAAAAAAAAGACGAGGTTAAAAGTCCAGAGCACCATAATATTTTGCTTTGGCTAACTGGTAAGGAAACTTCTCCTAACCAGCTCCTACATAACACACCCAATTTTCATCATTTCTTTTTCTTGTATGCATTTCATTTATGCTATGATAGTTTTTTAAAAAAATATTTACATGAAACAGTGTTGCAGAGAGGAAGAACTAATGTTTCCCTCAAGTTAGGATCTTAATTTGAATGGGAGCTCATTCTGACAGCCTTCAAATGAATGTTTACCTCCTTTTTACATGAATGAAGATCCTAACATTTTAACACTTAGTATAAACATCAAGGAATATCATGCTTTTCATGAAAGAAAAATAAAGATGCTGTGTGAAAATTTAAGGTGCTCAGTGGCGCACCTATGGACTCTTTAGCGTCCCTGGTGAACTCAAAGGATAGCACTAGCCTTTCCTCATACCGTTTCATAGAAATTTATTATTGAAAATAATATCAGCAATTTGTCTATACCAAACTAAAACAGCAAACAGATTTTTGAATTCGTTTTTTTTCCTCGATGTTTCAAGTACATAATTTGATTCGGTAGGATTTTTCTATTGGGTTTGGTTTTCCTTATTTCTTCAACGATTGTGTTTGTTCTTACAGTTGAAGAGAGTTACTTATCTAAGCAAATAATTTGATTTGTCGTATTTTTCAATAATGTTCTTCATAACGTTTTATTATAGCATTATTTATTTGGCAAAGGAAGGGTTACGGTAGCGTGATTGCTTGGCGCGTTAAGCAATAAACTATGTAGTTGAAGGATTATTTTTAGTTGTTAATAATTTTATATGTTTTGGGGAACAGTTTTAAATTCCAGAGATTTCAATAGGTCTTTTGAAAAGGTGTGTACGCATTTTAGTTGAAAAAAAAAATGGTACTACACATCAAAAGGGGGACGGGGGGCGTGGATTTTCTTTGTTCAACGGACTTCCTTTAACTGCTTAGCACGGGCATCACCGTGCGAGTACTGCTAGTTATGAAATATTAGAACCTAATAGTAAATAAAATATTCACGCAGAAATAGGGGGAATCGGGGATTTCTCCGTTAGAAAAGTCTCGTAATTGTTGTTGTAAAAACGCAGTTTCAAATGATTTTTTTTATAATGTTAGGTTTTTGGGGTAGACAGGTTTGGGTTCCCTCACCAAGAAAATGTTGCAACTGAATTTCTAACAACGCAAATGTAGACTACGTTTGACTATTTTAGACGAGGGGGAGGGGGTTCTCTCCCTGTAGTTTTAGAAATTATAGTTCAAAAAACATAGTTCTACATAGTTCACTATTTCAGGTGATGTTAGAGGGCGGAGAGATTCAAAGCCTTCTCTAGAAACTTCTCGAAATTGGAGTTCCACAAATGTTATTTAAGCCGACCTTCAAAAATGTTAGGGCAGAGTTTTCAGGGACTCTCACTCAGAACATTTACGAAATTGAAGACAAAATTTAAGACGATCTTGAATGAACGAGAGAAGGAGAGACGCTCCCCCAGAAAATTTTTGAAGTTTTCTCTTCAAAAACGCAGGTTTAGTCAATCTTTTGCTATATTTTTGGAAAGAGTTTGCTCCCCTTTTTAATTTGTAATCTCTATTGTATCGTATTTGAATAATGTTTCAAAATATTTCTTTTCACATTGAGAGTTTAAATACCGCCCCCTTTTCGGAAGAGAGGGATTATCCGTGGCGGAAAGTCGTCCCTCACCCCTCCCAGATATGCTACTGCAATCCAGAAGTATTAAGCAGGCCCAGTAATTGCACGGTGCATGCAGAATTCTTCTTTTATTGGGGGGGGAGGGCATTGGGGATTCTTTCTTTTTAGTTCAATTGTAACTAATTTTCTCTGAAAAAAATCATTAAAATAATGTAACGGATTCGGTGCGACTTCACTTTCTTGAAATGAAGACACAGTTCTTGATAAAAGCACAGGAAATTTATTTACACTATGTACAGGAAAGATCGTCAACAACTGCTAAATTATTCATCAGCAATTAAGCAATTATCACACAACACCGTAAACTCAACGTTTACACACGTATTTACTTCCAAATACGAAAACAACACAGCGAAATGCCTCGTAATAAACAGAGCAAAAATGCTCTCAGTTCGAAATCTCAATCGAAACTCACCCCCCTCTTTATCCAGCAGGACGCTTTTATAAACATCGAAGAATTTTCCACAACATTCTTTCTGCTTCCAGAAATGCGTAGACCGTTATCAAATTTTATCAATGAAAAGAAAAGGAAATAGGGGATCGTATACTTTAGCGGAATGAAAAGGGGTTGTATATTCATTACGGGAAACTATTTACAGGTTACGTTATTACAATAATTACTATTTACAGAATTTGTAACATTGCCCCCTTCCTAAGGACTGCACGTCCCGGGCAGTACAATCCCCAGAAAGGGTGCAAACACAAGTCTATCACAAGTTCACAAATACACACATTAATTAATAACTAACAGATACAGAAAACAAAATAATAACAAGAAATATTACTAAACATTAAAAGCAAAAATTATCTACAACTTTTATGTTATCAACCATGGTTGTTTACGTAATACTCATGAACTATGGCCATAGTATGGGGCTAACCGATCATAATGTACAACCCTAGGTTTTGCATTAGGTGATTTTTGGATCCTCACTACGACGTCATTTAGTCGGTTAAGGACTTTGTAGGGTTCATCCCAATGCGACTGCAATTTGGGTGACAGACCTTTCCGTCGGATGGGATTCCATAACCAAACCTTGTCGCCTTCGTTGAATTCATGTCCAGTAGACCTTGTGTCGTATCGGGTCTTCATCTTCTCCGCCGCGAAGTTGATTCGCTCTCGTGCGAAGTTATGAACGTCTTTCAACCGGGCCTGGAGATCCTGGATGTACTCCTCAGGCGATGCAGGCGCATCCGGAGGACGACCGAAGACGAGATCACAAGGTAGCCGAAGCTCTCGTCCGAAGAGCATCTGAGATGGGGCATATCCGGTAGTCTCGTGGACAGCACTGCGGTAGGCCAGCAGGAACAAAGGTAGCTTCTTGTCCCAATCCTGTTGATTTCTGGATACCATAAGTGAGAGATTATTCAGGATTGTGTGGTTAAATCTCTCCACCATGCCGTCCGATTGTGGGTGTAGTGGTGTTGTCCTAGTTTTCTCAATTCCGAAAATTTGACATAGGCCCTTAAACACAGCAGAGATGAAATTCCTCCCTTGATCGGAATGAATCTGCAAAGGTGTTCCATATCTCGAGATCCAATGTTGGACTAGAGTCTCTGCTACGGTGGTAGCTTCTTGATCTGGAATGGGATACGCTTCGGGCCATTTGGTGAAATAGTCGATGGAAACAAGAATGTATTTGTTCCCATCAGCAGTTCTTGGTAGAGGACCCAGGATGTCGATCCCAATTCGTTCGAAAGGAGCTCCAACGTTGTACAGATGTAGCTTCCCTCTGCTTCTCTTCTTCGGTCCTTTACGAGCAGCATAGGCGTCACAAGAATGGCACCACTTCTCCACGTCATCCTTCGCCTTGCTCCAGAAGAAGCGCTCCCGAACTTTATTGAGGGTTTTCAACACACCAAAATGTCCTCCAGTCGCACTACTATGTATTTCTTTCAGAATATCTGAAATCCTTGATCGGGGAAGTAGTAACTGCCACCTAGATGTCTTGCCGTCGTCAGATTCCCATTTCCGGTGTAGCACGCCGTTCCGTAAATGGAGTGAGTTCCATAAAGCCCAGTATCTTTTTGTTGCAGGACTGAAGATGGAAACGTCCTGCCAGCTAGGGCGTCGACTGTCACTTTCCATGAACTCTAAAATTGGTTTTATGTCGGGGTCTTCAAGTTGATCTTTTCGAACTGGTCATCACTCCATGGATCAGGTTCTGATGATGTTGGAGTCACTGTCACCTGATAGGCGGTAGGGCTAGTCGTTCCATACTGTTTCTCGATTCGGGAACAATAGTGGCAGTTTTCAGGACAGGGTCTCCTGGATAAAGCGTCAGCATTACCGTGAGATAACCTTTTTCGATGCTTGATCTCCATGTCATATTCCTGGAGCCGCTGTATCCATCTGGCTATCTGGCCTTCCGGATTTTTGAAGTTCAAAAGCCAAGTTAATGAGGCATGATCTGTCCGAAGCAGAAATTTTCGGCCGTAGAGGTAATGATGGAAGTGTTCTACAGCTTTCACTATGGCCAGTAACTCCTTTCTGGTGACGCAGTAATTTCGCTCCGACTTTGATAAGCATTTGCTCCAGTAAGCGATGACATGTTCATTTCCGTCAATTTCTTGGGATAAAACAGCTCCGATGCCCTCGTTGCTCGCATCAGTGTCCAGGATGAAGGATTTTTCAGGCTGAGGATAGGCGAGGATAGGCGTTGATGTTAAAGCCTCCTTCAGTCGTAGAAATGTATCTTCGCATTCTTTGGACCATTCAAACTTTTGCTTGCTCTCCGTTAGCTTATGCAAAGGTCGTGCAATGTTGGAAAAACCCTTTACAAACTTCCTGTAGTACGTGCAGAGCCCCAGGAAACTTCGCAGCTGATGGATGTCTTCGGGACGATTCCAACTCTTGACTGCAGATACCTTTTCTGGATCGGTTTGTACACCTTCAGAAGAGATGATGTGACCAAGGTAGTTCACTTCCCGGCGGAACAAATTACATTTGGACGGGCTTAACTTCAGATTGGCTTCCTTAAGCTTTTGCAGCACCTTCCTAAGATTTGCCAGATGTTCTTCGAAACTGCGTCCCACGATGATGATATCGTCTAAGTAGACCAGACAGGATTCGTAGGAAAGTCCTCTTAACACTGTCTCCATAAGACGCTCGAACGTAGCTGGTGCATTTCAGAGGCCGAAGGGCATCACTTTAAACTGCCATAAGCCTTGTCCAGTTGTAAACGCTGTCTTCTCTCGGTCATCAGGGTGTATCTCAACCTGCCAGTAGCCGCTCTTCAAGTCCAGGGTCGAAAACCACTTGTGTCCGGAAAGAGTGTCCAAGGTGTCGTCTATCCGTGGAAGAGGGTAACTGTCTTTCTTGGTGATTTCATTCAGCCGTCGGTAATCGACACAAAATCTGGTGGAGCCATCTTTCTTTCGGACCAAGACGATGGGAGACGCCCAAGGACTGGATGAAGGTTCGATTACATCGTTCTCCTTCATCTCTTTCAGGAGGGTCTCAACCTCTTCCTTCTTAGCGAACGGTAGTCGTCTTGGATGCTGTTTAATAGGGGGGTGTTCTCCAGTGTAGATCCTATGCTGCGTTAAATTCGTACGGCCAACATCCTCCGATGTAGATGAAAACAGATGCTTGAAGTCGTCCACCAATTGTTCCGCAGCAGTTCTTTGATCCTTCGATAAGGGTGCACTCCCAATTAACTTCGATGTCAAGGACTCGGAAGACACAGTCTCGGGGGAATTGATTCTTCTAATGATGCAGTTTACTGGAGTACAAGTTGCTAACACTTCACCTTTCCGGATATTCCTTGGCCTTTCACTCACGTTGGCGACTCTCACGGGAATTACATCCTTAGAAAGGTCCACAAGCGTAGATGCTACCAGCACTCCTTTTAGGCTATTGCTTAGGATAGGGTATTCAATGAGTCCAAATCGAAAACTATTGGTTTCTTCAATGGAGCCAGGTATTAATGATTCTGACCTTGAGGGAATCGATAAATCTGTTTGGGCTATTATTTGATGAGCGGATTTTACATCACTTTCTGCAGGGAAAACGGCTATGTCTTCTCTCATCGAGTGCAGCTCATTAGTCTTGAAGTCGAGAGTGAAGTCATATTTCTTCAAGCTTGGCAAGCCGGACAACTCCTTCGCAGGTGTCCTTCACTACCGCATTTCCAGCACTTCTGCTCTTGTTTCTTTTGGGCTGTTATGCTGCTCAGATGTCTTGCCAAGTCACCGAGTTGTCTCTCGAGTTCAGCGAGGTGGGACGACCTGGAATCAGACTCATCAGCTTCCAGAGTTCGGATGGGATGGCGATCCACACGGGTTGCTTGCTGGGCAGCCTCCAACTTCATCGCATACACAACAGCAGAATTCAGGTCTTTGACATCCGCCATCCGTAGAGCTTTCTGGATTTCCGGATCTCGAACCCCGTCGATGTAATAGTTGAGTGCCAGGTTGTCTCGAACATCCGCAGGACAGTCGCAAAAAGCAAGATGAGACAGTCTCTCGATGTCCGCCGCTAGCTCTTGCAGGGTTTCCCCGGTTTTCTGGAAACAGGACTTCAACTGGAGTCGACTGAAATCTTTCTGGCACTTCTCACCGAAGCGAAGCTCCAACGCAGATGTGAGGGCGGCGAAATCCAAGCGCTGGCTGTCCGGAAGGGTCTGGAGAATGTCCGCTGCGTCACCTCTCAGGGATGCTGCAAGATGACTGGCCTTGGTAGCAGAGTCCCATCCGTTCGCTTCCGCCACTATCATGAATTGAGTTTTGTAAACCTGCCACGAAGTTTTCCCATCAAATGTGGCAAGTTTAATGGACGGTCGAGCAACCGATGTGGGAGCGCCAAACTGTACAGAGTTGCTTTCCGCGGTCGCCAATCTCCTTTCCACGTCCTTAAAGATCTCTTCATTAAGTAGATGAAATCTTCTATCTTTTTCTTCAAATTTATTTTCTACAGCATTGAATCGGCTTTCAACGGTATCAAATTTTTCTTCAATAGCATCAACTCGATGCTCTATGTCATTAAATTTATTTTCCATCACAGTCTTTACCGAAATAAGGTCGTTTTTAATTTCCTCTTAGTTAGACGCTAAGTCCTTTTTCAGCACCGTTAAATCGCTTTTTAACTGGTCTTGATTTGCCAACATACTTGCAGTCAGAACACTTTTTAATTGTTCTTGATTAGCCGCCATATCATTTTTTAATTGTTCTTGATTAGCCGCCAAACTTTCAGCCAAGTCGCTTTTCGCAGCATTAATTGCTTTCAGAAGTTGTTTTAACTGGTCATCCATTGCGCGAGTAATCACCATAAAAACAAAGTCTATAAATTCAAAGTCTTTATGAAAAAATGTCCAAAGTCACACTTACTCCAAGAAAGTCCAGAAGAAGATCCACGTTGGGCGCCAATTGTAACGGATTCGGTGCGACTTCCACTTTCTTGAAATGAAGACACAGTTCTTGATAAAAGCACAGGAAATTTATTTACACTATGTACAGGAAAGATCGTCAACAACTGCTAAATTATTCATCAGCAATTAAGCAATTATCACACAACACCGTAAACTCAACGTTTACACACGTATTTACTTCCAAATACGAAAACAACACAGCGAAATGCCTCGCAATAAACAGAGCAAAAATGCTCTCAGTTCGAAATCTCAATCGAAACTCACCCCCCTCTTTATCCAGCAGGACGCTTTTATAAACATCGAAGAATTTTCCACAACATTCTTTCTGCTTCCAGAAATGCGTAGACCGTTATCAAATTTTATCAATGAAAAGAAAAGGAAATAGGGAGTCGTATATTTTAGCGGAATGAAAAGGGGTTGTATATTCATTACGGGAAACTATTTACAGGTTACGTTACTACAATAATTACTATTTACAGAATTTGTAACAATAATTAACTTTAAACTCGTATTTTTCCGATATAATCTTGGGAAATTACGTTCCTTTTCCCGTTGCACTCTTGGCGAGAACCAATCCTGTATCACTAAAAGTATTTTTACTGAAATTGCAAACGCTCATATTTAAAACAAATTAAAATGTCAAGCTGGAAATTGAAAATGTCATTATTATTTATAACCAAAAATACTCAAATGGTTTTGAAAAAGAAAAACTCGGGAAGGGGTTTCCACACTATTTTTATCAGTTAATTAAAACAAAAAAGAAGATAATGATATAGCAAAGGTGAAGGAAGGGTAGTTCCCGAAACTTATCCCTTCACTTTACGTTATCGAAGGTAGACTCATAAATGATTGTTTAAAATTTCGTTTTTAAGACCTAAATTTGTAATTTTTTCCAGGGCTCCCCGAACCACCCCTCAACTTAATATCATCAAAGGTAGTCTAAAATTTAAATTTTAGAGCTTCAATTTCAAAAAAATTTCCGGGGGAGAGCATGAACTCTCTGATAAAATCATTGAAGATCTACAATTGCATTTCTGGAATTTCAATTTTGGAAAATACCGAGGCGATCCACGTTTTTTTCCGCCCACTAAAATTACCAAAGATTCTCCCAAACTTGCACTTTAAAAGCTAACTTCTAGCATTTTCCCGGAGAGCCACCAACATCGTTGAAGAATGTCTTGGACTTCTTTTCAAGTTCTTCAATTAATTTCAAAAACATTCCGAGGGAGAGCCCTCGAATCTCTCCTGTCCACATCATCAAATATCGTCTAAAATTGCAATGTCGGAGCAACAATTTAGAGTAATTTCTGGGGGGTCGTTCCCTTAACCCCCCATTTCTCAACATAATTGGAGATTAACAAATGTGTTTTTAAAAGTGTCAATTTCGAAAAATGATCGAGGGAAGCGTCCCTGAACCTTTTCCCCAACAAAGAAAATCTAAAATGCATTTTTAAAGACTAAAATTTCGAAAAGATCCTCTAGGGAGAAACCCACTATTTCAGAGTGAATATTATGCTTATGATTAGGTTCATGTTTCTAAGTCTCAGTTTTAACTCACTGACTATTTTGAAAATTCCCTCTCTATATTTAAGTTGCTTTTGAAAAAAAAAATCAGATGCCACCAATTTCCTACACACAATTTTGGCTCCTCGCTACCCTGTCCACCTTTTCCGGCGGTTATCTAAACCCGCAGGCTCCCTGATATATTGGTACCCCCAATACTGAAACTCTGCGTACGCCCCTGTGGATGCATTAATACCCTACAAAGAACTACAGAGAAAAAATAGTTAATAACTGCCAAGAATGTCATAACCAACAAACTCATTTTTATAAATACTAAAGTTAATTCATATTTTTTATATACATAGTGCATTTGTAGCAAAATAAGTACACATTACATTAATTAAAAATTATCTAACATTAGAATGAAGTAACGGAATCTAACCCTTATTTTAACACTACTATTAAGTCTTAATTTGTGTGGCATTTTTGTTGAACGCAACACCCCTGTAAAACGAGAGAATCAAGCTATTCTTTGAGGAGGAATAGCGGATATTAGAAAGAGCATGAATAAGTACAAATTGGAATTGTGGAGAACGAGAGTAGATTTCCGGACCAAGAAGGCATCTTAATCATCATACAAGTAAACAACAGTGGTTTGCCTTACCATCAGGGCCACCCTGATAGGAGGTCATTGTGATGTCTCAAAAATTCAGAAAATTTAATCAGAGGATTTGGTAAATTTGGACCTAGTATTGCACTTTTTTAATGCTTTCTAATGGCCCTTTTCTTTAAATGTAGATATAAGTGCATGCTTGTATTTTATCATTTGCAGCGCCTGATTACTGCAGAGACCTATTAGGCCTGGGCCTGGGACCCACTCTTCCTAAGGTGCCCCAAATTACTTGAATTATGCATTGCATTAAAACTATACGAGAAATGCATACATATTCAAAAAAAAATGACTCATTAATTGGAAAAAAACTTTCGTCAGTTAGATTTTTTTTTTACTCTGCCAGTAGCAAATTTACCATGTCATAATTAAAAGAGGCCCCAAAGGAGATTCATAAATAATCATGATTAATGATTTACATATTTCTGTGATCAGCAAAGGGGCCTCCAAAAATCCATTTCGATGGTTCCCCAAACCTGTAAAACCTGTTGCGCTATCGAGTCTTCAGGGGGCCTCCAAATTATTGTGGGCCCAAGGCCTCACTTTTAGTTAGTCGGGCCCTGATCATTCGGTAAAATTTTATATTTCATCCAGTAAATTAAGAATTTTACCTCATCCAAAAATTCAAGTTTGGACCACCCTGCCAACTATTCCATCAAGATGGTACTCAATCAGACCCTCAAGTGATCTTTCCAACAATTACTGTCTGCTCATGGTTGCTAAGTCTAAACTGACAAACAGCCAGTTTAGAAAGTCTATTAGAATAAGGGGAACAGAAAAAATTTCCTTGTTCATGTTTTGCTCATGTCAATGTAACTCTGCTTAATTTCAAATCTGCAAAAGCTGTCATCTTTGCAAAACAATAAATGCGTCAATTTCAGCTTCTAAACCAGACATTCCCATTTCCATCATCGCATTGGTCAACTATATCTGTCAACTGGGTCAGCAACCTGTCTATGACTATGTACATGATACTCCCAAGTGGCATTCAGATAAGGGGTTAAAACGGTCTGAGGAAGAGAATGAGAGGGCCCATTATTTTTTTTAATACACCCCAACCCCCTTTAATTAAAAAAAAAAAAATTCTTGACTGCATTTTAAAATTATTTTTATGAGATATGTTGTTTTGCCACAAAGCACTCTCCTTCTTCCCCTGCCATCTTTACTAATAATAAAGCTGAATGTATCTCTGCCTGGATATCTCTCTGTCCGGATCTCTGTATGTCAGGATCTCTGTGACGTGCATAGTGCCTAGACCGTTCGGCTGATTTTCATGAAATTTGGCACAGAATTAGTTTGTAGCATAGAGGTGTGCACCTCGAAGCGATTTTTCGAAAATTCGATTTTGTTCTTTCGCTATTCCAAATTTAAGAACATTTTTTCGAGCAAAATTATCATAAGATGGACGAGTAAATTACCAAGTTATCATAACGTGGAACCGTAACATGGGCAAGTCAATTGGCAAGAAATTCATCATTTGTAAATATACAGGCGAACCAAAAGACCTGTTAATTTTCTACTACGAGCAAAGCCGTGCGGGTGCCACTAGTTGATAATAAAGCTCTAAACCGGAGTCAAAAAAAATGGTAGCCACTTTCGACAGACATAATTAAAAAATACATAATTTCAGCGCAAAAAATAAATAACCTTTTGGGAGTTTGCTCTGAATCAGGGTTTGTTACGATTCGGCGCTGACCCGCATGGGTGCAAGTATGGTGATGTGTTCAAGACGGAAAATATTTTCAGCCCCCCCCCTCCCCCGCCCGCATGCGGGCTTAAGGAAAAATTTGTGTATAAATGTTGTAGATTTTAATAATGCCAGTTTTGGAATCTGTGTTTGATTTAAAATTTAATCTTTAAATTGCAATATTTAAGCGTTTTGGCATCATAATTCCAAAAAACCTAATATCCGGCAATAAGGGGAAGGGGTCTGGGGGCTCTCCCGCAGACACTTTTCCAAATTTGAGTCCAAAAAACGCTATGGTAGGCCATTTTGATAAAGTTCCGGGAAAGGAGGGGTTCAGGGACTCTTATATCAATTATTTCAAACTGATAGTCCGAAAATCACAATGTTGGGCAACCTTCAAAAAATATTAGGGAAAGAGGGGGGGGGGGAGGCGCTCTGGGCTCTCCCCGAAATTGTAGCTTTAAAAACGAAATTGTACTCCATCTTTCATAACGTTTGTACTCCCTTTTGAATGCACTATTGAAGGGATGGAGTTCAGGAACCCTCCTTCGGCAATATTTCGAAATTGAAGTTCAAAAAAACGCTATTTTAGACGATGTTGGATAATGTTAGGGGTAAAAGTGTTCGCAGCTCCCCACCATTAGTTTTTTATCGATCGTAAACATTTTTATTGTAGCAATAAAATCGCTGGACATAAGATTTTCACTTTTGCAACATAAATCAGTTCTGATCGGTAAGTCTACCCAAGGTAGCGCCAACAAAGCACAAAAGAAGGAAAGGTGTGGGAAGAGTATGGGCAACTAATGATAATGAACTGGCACCATTCCCCCCACAGTCTTCATTTGAAAAAGAATTCTTTTATAAGATAGCAGGTGGTGAAATTAGCAATAAAAAAAAAGCTTCAGTGAAGTAGATATATATTTTTTGAACAAGGTACCCCTTCCAATATTCATTAATTAAAAAAAAGTAATAGGGGAACTGAATCCTAACCCCAGGCAGGGGCCCCGAATCGCATCCCTCTTAAGGCACTCAAATATAGCCTAAAGTGGCGCTTTAAATATTTCAGCATCAAAATATTTTCGCTCTGAGTTCAGTACAAATGTCCTAAATTTCAATTTTTAAGGCTTCAGTTCCTATTTTTTTTTTTTTTTTGTAGGAATAGTACCCCCTTTACCTATAAACATGACTTATGACCGCCTAAAAAGTTTTAATACTTTGATTTCGGAAACTTTTTGAAAGAATCTTCCAACACCCTTCCCCTTAAGTCATCCAAACATAGCCCAAAACAAAGCTCTAAAAATTTCAGAAATGGAAATATTTCGGGCTGGGGTGCGGAATACCCCCCCCCCTTCCATTGTGTTTACTAAACGCAGTGTAAGTGTTTGTTTAAGATTTATTTTTCTATTGAGAAAGCAACTCCCCTCCACACATCGCCATAGACAACTCAAAGTTTTAAGATCTCAATTTCGAAAATGTTTCGAGAAAGGCCCCTGAATTCCCTAACTCTTAACTCACTCAAAAATAGCCAAAATAACATTTCAATACTTCAGCACGGAGAAATTTTCGGGGAGAGAGACCCCCCCCCCCCCGAATTCCTTCCCCTAGGTTCACTAAATTTGACTTCAATTTGCAGTTTCCACTTTTCATCACTGAAGATTTAAGAATTTAAATTATAAATTTATTGAGATAAAGGCTTCCAATTCCCTCTTCTTCAGTCTTCCTAAGATTACCTAAAGCTGAGTTTCGAATACTTCAGCTTTGAATATTTTTTGGGGAAGAGGAACCCCGAACTCAAAGACGGTTTAAAGTTGCGCTTTTAAGACTCCAGTTTCGGAATTTCGCCCAAAGAGAGCCCCCTCCCTCCCTCTTGACATTGCCAAAGACAGCCTAAAAGTTCTAAGACTTCAATTACAAACACTTTCCGGGAGAAGGTCCCAAATGCTCTTTCACTTAAGTCATTTAAGTATAGCCTCAAATAGTTTTAATACATCAGCTACAAAACATTTCCATGTTAGAACACCAAAACCTTATATCATAAATTCCCCAAAAATTGCCTAAATTAGTGTTTTTAAGACTCCAGTTTGATTTTTTTTAAACTTCCCCTTCCCCCTCCCCACTTTTACATCATTAAAGAGAGCCTAAAACTTTTTGACTTTTAAAAGTTTTGCAGAGGAGAAATATCGAACCACTCCGAGCTTCAAAAAAGGTTTTCAATTCATTTTCGATATTTTATGCTGGAGTCCTTGAGTAGCCCCCCCCCCCCTCCTCTCAGATTGTCCAAAATATAAACGTTTTAAGACTTCAGTATCGTGGGTCAATTTGCGGACTTACCCTCTTTGCAAGAGCAGCGTTTTTTTCACAAACTCGTGCTGCCTTTATTTTTCTCCATTCCTTTCTCTCCCCCTCCCCATATTTCTATTCTAGCGAGTATTAGATTCAATAACATTGGAATTTAGTGATTCCTCAAGTCTTTGTCAAAAATGCAGGAACGGTTGCCCATCGGTGTTTCCAACCAGCTTGAAATTTTTCCTCGATTATTTCCAAAATTCCCAATTTCATTAAAGTATAAAAAATCCCCGAGTTTCCGTTTTACCTGGTATGCGGATGCCCTTTGCTGTGGCGAAAACATTTCATCTAGTCAGCAATCACTCTCATTCGGTTGTTCAGATTCAACTCTTAAGACATTTTAAGAGCGTACATAGCTTTCATAAATGCGTGTAAAGTTTGCAAAAAAAAAAAAAAAAAAAAAACACGCGCAAATGGAAAAAAAAAAAAACCGAAAAGATGATCGAAAATAGCATAAGAAAAGGCTAAGTTTTCAATTAGAGCCGATTATTTCGAAAATTCAGGAAGAATAGCGAGCAACTCCTCGGTCTGCAATGCAGTGAGTTTGAAATAACACAGCTATACCTAAAAAGAGACAAACGGCGCGAGTCGAAAAGTCACTCCTCCAAAAGCACGTTACAAACAAAACAAGCTCATGGCGGAAAACCGAGAGAATGTCGATGTAAATTCGTGGTTATGAACGGTCCAGTAATATATTAAAGCATATTATTTTTCAAACACTCAAATTTTCTTTTTTGAGTAAAAACTTAAAGAAACTCAGCGAATTTATTTCCGTCCCGACCTCCGTCTCGGAAATTTTGTCCAAGACGGAAATCCGTCCTGAGACGGAAGGTCTTGCACCCATGGCTGACCGTTTAGGCGCCGGCCGTTTCGGCGCCAGATTTTTGCATTCTGAACTTTATGAATTTCAGAAATTTTAGTTCAAAGAAGGAAAAAGATTTCTGGAAGAAGAATGAATTTAGCGCTCTAGAAGCTAGTTAAAATTTATTTTAAAATTTACAGTGGGGGAAAAGAGGGGGCATATATGATCCACATATGTTTTACTGCGATAACATAAAAGAAATTATCTTGAAAAATTAGCAAATAATGCCAGTACCAGTTCTACCTCTTTGTCGATTTTTTTTTTTTTTTTTTAATTAATGCTGAGCCGTTTTGTGTTTCTGTGGTGATTACTTCTTTGTTGTAGCAGCTATTGGAAATAATTTCATAAGTCTTCTTCACGTGAAAACACGTTTCAAACTAACCAAAAAGCTCGACTTAACTATTACAAACCCATGTACGGACATCAAGGTAAATTTAGGGCAATGTTTGATTTTTTTTATTGACTAAAAAATCATTTATTTTTTAAAGTTAGTTCTAAACACTATAATTTTTCTGTAATCAATTTATAAATTTTTTGTAAATTACTTTTTTTAAAAAAAAGTTTTATTATTATTATTATTTTTTTTTTGTTATGAAATAGTCAGTCGACAAGTTTGTGCTATAGAACAGTTACAAGAACTAAAAAAGACACAAAATATTTTATTTTTATTTAAAAAAAAAGTTTAAAATATTTTTTGTTCATTATATTAGTCTTTATGAAACTTAAAAGCAATAAATAATAATAATCTTTGCATAATTAAGTTTTTTTCTTGTCTATCCTGTGTTCAAAGCCCACTACACAACTTAACTTGGTAGAGAGCAGGGTTATGTGTGAGTTTCTCAACACGTTAACTTTTTCTAATAAAAAATATAAAAAATTCATCTTATTATTAGTTGACATTTTTTAATTTTTTACAGAAAAGATATTTAAGTAAGTACACAAATTAATGATCAGCAACGAAAAAAAAATCAATTTAAATTGAATGAGTTTTATATTTACATTTCATAGAAAAATGTCAATGCTGTTTCCTAACTTATCTACTTCGAAAAATTATGAAGATGTTTTTAAACTTACATGTTATCAACTAATAATAAAAAAGAAAACAAAATAAACCTTTAAAAATATTACTTCATAAAACTTTTTACAAAACTTTAAAAAGATATCTTGAATTTTGAAGCAATGTTTGGCAGATTTACATGCTGACAATTTCGATTTTTGAACAGGTTGTATTGAAATGGGCCGTGCTGAAACGGTCGCGCCGAAATGGGTTTGGCGCCAAAACAGCGGCGCCGAAACGGCCGCGTCGAATAGTCCCATTCCATCCGAATCACGTTGCCAAGACGGAGTGGACTAATGAGCTGAACATCTCAGAACCAGAAGTGTGTTGTCATAGCACTATATAAGATATGATTTTTAACAAATGAAGAACAATTGGTCATCACTTATGGCAACTAAGACTTTTGTGATGGCTCTAAGACTTTTTTGTTAGCCAGTTTCAATGAAATGGTTGCCGGTTGACAACTGGAGGCCTCTAATCTCGAGTTTTACTTGATCATAAAGTAAAAATGTTATTCCATATGTTGAAATTTCTTTAGATGTTGCACTCTGTTCCATGAAGCAAATGTCTTGAATAGTGGCATTTCAATTTTTTTTTTGCATAACCACCCCGCATTAACTGGCATGCCGGACAAAAACAAGGTTGACCAGCACGCCGGGAAATTCGGATTTTCCGGCATGCTGGATAATTTGAGGTTTATTTTGCAACAAAACAAAAGTAAATTTCACCATTCAGTTCCAATCAGAAAGCAAACCATTGTTACAACGATTTGTTTATAATTTTTCTTCAATAAATTATTTTTGGTTCCTTTTAGAGAGGTAAGTTTAATTTTTTTTATTGAACAGCTATGGTAAATTTTTTCTTCTTAAAATAACAAATTACATTGTTAGTTAATATTTTTACATGTTTATCAATACTAATAAGATATATATAGAACTTATATAATTTTTTAAGCCGAACATATATTTTTAACAGGTTTTTTTCATAACCTCGATTTTTCCGGCATGCCGGAAAAGACCATGACTGGTGGCTCCCGATTTTTGCGGCATGATGGCTAATGCGGGGTAATACGGTGTATTGTTTCAAACTGGGAAGTTGCCTTAAAACGGATAACTTTTTTTTCAAAGTTCAAAATAAATAAATAAATAAATAAAAAAAGAGGTATATTAACAATACAAATTTGAAAATATAAACATTAATAATTTTTTGCTTAAAAATTATAAATGGTTAACTCATTGATGCTTATTTTGAGTAATTCAGCATATAACCAACTTTCTTTCACAGGGAAACAATGGCTTTGGCATGCTCACTCATCATATATTCAGTAAAATATAAAAGGACTTTTATAAATTTTGTTTAAAGAGAAACTCTTATAACAAAGTATATACTTTAATTTCATACATGGTACAGAATTTCAAAATTGTTGCAAGTTAGAAAAATTACCAAGATAATAACCAATATATTTTCATATTACATGACTATAAAATACATTAGTTTCGACTAGTTTTGAATTTAATCGAACAAATAAGATCATGAATCATTTGAAATTCAGTTATACTGTACATGTTGTAGTTTATAAAAAAATTTCGAGAAAAGAATAATAATAATAACAAAAAAAACAATAAAGAATCGAGTTAAAACTAAATTACAACCAAACAAGCAAGGACACATCTATGTTTTGGTGGATCAGGAAGAAAAATTATAGAAAAAAATCAAATATATTAAAATGTTCAGTTCTTCTTGAAGCTATCAACAGTTTTTTTTTTAAATATTTTGCAGAATAAAGGTCATGTAAATCTTTTTTGAGTGGAGACTTTTTCTTGTGTAAGGTTTCATCAAGCACAGACCTCGGGCCATAGGCGGCTGGTGCACCAAAAAAAGTGGGTGGGGGGGGGGGGGGTCAAAAGAGAGGTGGGGGTGGGAGGGTAAGTTAGGCGGGCGGTGCCCCTACAGCTGACTTTTTTTACGAGTTGAAGTTTAATGGGATTACTGATTAAATGACTTCTAAAAAATTAGGAATGCAACCTTAAAATCAGGACATGGTAGACTCCTTTTTCTTTTTTTTCAACTTAAAGCTCCATTTTACTTATTATGAACCAATAACTTGAAAAATTACAACACCTACTTTAAGTCAGCTTTATCATTTTTTAAACGCGTAAATCAATCAATTTTATCATTTTTTGATGGACCGTTACTTTTTTACTTAGAAAAATGGAGGGGCAAAGCCGTCAAACTTTCAAAAATGAGGGGGTGGTTGCCTCCCTTACCTCTCCATATAAGCCACCCATGCCTAAGACAGTTGTCCCGTTTACCCCATCTTAAATCATGAAAAAATATTAAATTACCAGGGCAGGAAAATCAACGTTGTTACATCAAATATATGTCTTCATTTGTTTTGACATTAAATAAATTCATCAACTTTTACATAAGTTGAAAGTAACAAGAATGAAAAAATTGCAATTTCTTTAAAATCAGATGAGTGTCTGGAATTCTATAAATAATGACTTTTCTAAATCCTCCCAAGAGACCCAAGGTCCAATACAAGTTTGTCACTCGCTAATCTGCGAAACAGAGGGTTTTCTTTTTCTTTCATTTTTTTTTTTTTTTTGACAAGATCTATTTGAATAGGTTATTTAATAAGAAGTTTCATTTTATTTGTAACATTGTAACGCACAAGGAGCATATGTCAATCTTTGTCATATAGATTTGTACTAGTAAATTTTATTTAAGAACTAGTGACTTATTAAAAATAAAAAATAATCAAATTTTAAAAAAGAACATCTTCTGTATTGATTTTTTTTAAAAATCTATCACTAAATATAGTAAAACTAAGTTTTAAATATGTTTTATAATTTTCAATGTCAAAGTATTTACAATTTTTAAAAAACCCATATTTCATTTATACAAAACATTCAGATTCATTTTTTCACATGCCACATTATTCAAAATATAGTACTAAGTTTTCTCTACAATTCCCTACATTTTAGCATGATGCCTCTGAATTAACTTGCAGCAGTTACCAAAGGCCACAGAAATTATAGAACTCACTCAAAACTTTGTTAGTGTCAACTGTGGCAGAAAATAAAGTTAATTGCAATGATAATCAGCAATATTCAAAACAGAGTGAAATGTTTAATTGTGTAACTTTATTTTACCTTTTATTAACCTCCCAGTAGTAAGAAAAACCAGATTTTGCATGCTAGATGTATGATATACCCCACCAAGAATTACAAAGGGTTTAAAATCATCAATGCACAAATCACATTGCAATGCGTCAGATAGAAATTATTTATAGTTTTAAATATTGAAATGGATTTTTTTTTCAATCTAGTAATGAAATTAAATTTCTTTCCAATTATCAATGCAACATAAACATCATTAACGAATAAATACCTTTGTGCTGAAAATTTAAATAATCAATTATCCAACGTATTGAAGCACAAAACATGCAAATATTTTGCATGTTTTGTGCTTCAATACGTTGGATAATTGATTATTTCAATAAACATTATTGTTAAGTTTGAAAAACTGAATATGCTAACTTAAGGTTAGAGATGAGAATGGTCGGACCCGCTCCTGGTGAAGGATGAAAGAAACTGAAAATTGTAGTAAGTCTAGAAGAAGTAGACACAGTTGCGTCTACTTTTTACAAATCTAGGGAAATTTTCTGGAAAGTTTAGGGAATTTTGCTGCTTTAGAACGGAATGGCCTCAAGATTCCAGAGATAGCTGTTTATGTGAGAGAAGGAGCTGTTGTTGTATGCATGGAAGAACCATCAAGCTTTGGAAGCAGTTGCAATTAAGGGTTTTTTTTGTTTTACAAATGGTGTTAAGTTAATAAAATTATTTAACCTCCAAAACAATTGAAAAGATGAATGTTTTCTGTCGGCAATTTATGAGACAACAACTGGGCATACACTCATTTAATTTTTTTTAAAAACTTTCCTTAAAACAAATGTATGACTCAAACTTGATATAAAATATATTTTCCTTTCAAAGAAATGGATTCTCGTATGAACACAAGTCTTTCTTTGGTTCTAGTTAATAATACAATGTTCTAAAACAGGGAAAAGCACCTTGGGTCAAAGTAACCCACAATCCAAGGATAACATTAGCCCAAATAAAAAAACAATTGAAAAGGGAAATAACACTATGAAAAAAAAGGTAACTATTCAATAATTCAGTTTAGTGTTATATGTGTAAAAAGTTTCCATTGAGCAAAAATTGGAACAGTATTAAAGTTATAGAGAAAAGATGAAAAATGTTTCAAAATGTGAACCAAAGTAGGCCATATTCCCAGTAATAAAAGTACTTTTTAAAGAATTTTGCGGAAGTTGTTAATTTATTAATGAAATAAAATCTTTTGAGTTTTTGAAATAATGGAAAATACAAATTATAAAGCATTTTATACATTCAGTGCTTTATGATGAAAATTGAAAGAAATAAAATGTGGGAAAGTCAAACAGCCAGTTTTGGATAAACATTTTCTTTTTTTTTCAAATTTGAATCAAGATTTTGTCAACAGCAATTGACAAAGTCAATATGCTCAGTTTTTTGTACAAAATTTTAAAATGAATTTGGTGAGCCACTGTTAGCATTTTTCTGTCCTGAGTTTCTAACCAGAGATGGGTTCTACTGTGGTGTAATGTAGCAGTGAAAATAAACACATGGTTTGAAACAATGTCTAACAAATAAAACTTGATCGCTGTTTGAAAATAAGTTCATAGAAACATTTCACAAAAATTAGTTTTCAATAAAAAGTGCAAGAATGTACAACACAGTTCAAGCAAATATACATTTAGTTCTAGATCTATAGCTGCTTATTACTAAGCAGGTAATAAGTCATTCACTTTTCCATTTAAGCTGCTTTTATCGATTAGTTTTGGTTCAAGATTTCCAACGGAGTGAATTTCTTCAACATCTTCTACCCGAATGTTTGGATTGAAACGAGGATCAAGAAGCGGATCAGAATCAGCACTGGCCCGTCCATACTTTAGAAGAAAAATGCACAATGTAATCAGACCAATTAGGAACAAACCTAAAATAATTGTCATCTTTTTAAACATGACTCTTTTCTCTCTGAAGGCATCTCTTTTGTGGTGCTGCTGCTTCGGTTGAAATGTTCTGGATCTACAAAATGATACAAAAGGAACATATAAAAATCATTCACTGGAAGTTAATGGAATGGGTATACAATTATTAAAATACAAATATTTTTCTTCTTAAATTAGAAAATCCTAACTAAATTACATTCAAATTGCTTCAAATAACAAACAAATATCTTCAATAATTGTTATTTCTTTTAACCCTAAAAGAAAAAAAATTATATCAACCAAACAGCACACAACGTTAAACCTAAACTCATACATTATGATTTGACGTTAGCAACGTGGGAAGAAAATGGAGGAGGTTGGATAGTACCAGTAAAAGGCAGCAAGTAATTTTATTAAGTGAACAACAATTGCAAAGCAGAAAATTTAGTTTTCTTCTATGAACCACATATATGCATTTTGGAAAAATCAAAAACTAGTGCTTGCATGGAACCAATTTTGAGAGAATGTATTGCCTTCTGAGTAAAGAAGTTTATTTTTGATGAAGAATTGGCACTAATATGCTTGCTCTATTTGAGAAAAAATAAAACAAGTACAGGTTTCCCTAGAATAATTCGTTCAGTGCTCACAGTTAATTCGTTCCGTGTAGTATCGAAACCATGTTGTACAAGACTATTTTTACAAATAGTTTTTTTAACCTATTTTTGAAACTAATTAATCATGTAGATATCATAAATCATGTCAATATGTTTCCTTTTATATCAAAACAGTTTTTCGTGTGATACGAGACTATGAAATAATGTAAATCAAAGAATGTGTACTATGTTATATCGAAACCAAGACTTCAGGTGCAATTTCAAAAATAGCTGAATTTTCAACTCAATAGAATATACAAGCGAAAACTGGCAACCAGAACATGTAACAGCCCACTGATCTAAAATTAAGAGTTGTTATGAACGATACAACTTAATCATTTTACATACCTCAAATTAAAACCATTACGCACAACAAGAAAAACCTTCATCAACTTTCTTTACTAAAAGCAAAATGCATTCCTTCAGAAAAAAAAAATAAATAAAATATATATATATATATATATATATATATATATATATATATATATATATATATATATATATATATATATATATATATATATATATATATATATATATATACATATATATATATAAAGTTCGTCTGAGCAACAACAACGAAACAAAATATAAAATAAAATAAATATGAATTTTTCTATTGATTTTATTTTATATTTTGTTTTGACTCCATTTTTATCTGTTGTTTGCCAAATTAAGCTTATGTTTAATCCTCATGTTATTTTCTTACAATGCATTGGAAACAAAATAATTTTCATCTTTTTGTTTTTAGAACACTGATGAGAAAAATAAAGTAATTAGTATTATACGGGAAAACCAAACTTTTGAGCCAAAGACAGAATTTTTTTGCAAAAGTTTCATAAAAACAAAGTGAAAATTTATTAGAGTTAGTATCATACATTTTCTAACAGTATTAAACAAAAATGAAATTTTCTCTCTTAAAATTCGTGTTTTATCAAAACTGTGTTATGATAATCGCAAATTTGATACTGTGTATTATTGAAACAGTGTTGTAGAAGTACTGTGTTATACGAGGGATGCCTGTACTTTTAATAAATCAAGAACATCAAGACAAAAAGCTAAAAATCAGGACAAAATATTTTTTGATAAGTTCAATAATATGGGTAAGGCAGAAATAAGTCAACAAAAAAGTGAACTATTAAAAATTTTTTAAGAATTAGTTGCAGTAAATTATTTAAAATCTATACAACTTTTTCAACTAATTTTTTTTTTTCAGAAAAATATATAAATAATTTCAATAAGACAAAGATATAATGGGAAGAGGAAAAAATAAAGCCAAACTAATATGAAAATTCTGTACGTCAAGCCAGACTAACATAACCAAAAATGGTGATTTTCATGTTATTACAGCATGGTATGTAAAATTCTACTCGGCATCAATACACACCAGCATTCAAAAAAAAAAAAAAAAACTTCATAATTATTTATCAATCTTATAAGAGTGCCATTCCCAGCATTCACATGCATCAGACAAATATTTTTAAGCTCTCCTGCAAAGTAGTGATAAGGTCGCTTACATTGGTCTGACTTTGAGGTACAGAATTTTTGCCAAAAGAGCATTACCTGAACCATCTGCTTAATAATTCAAGGGCAGAACGTCTTTTATATTTATCTTCATCGTGGTCAACCATTGTAGGCCTGAAATGTCCATGTTCTGTTGCATCATACAACTTACGAGGGCTTGTATAAGAACCTGCAAGAATTTTTAAAAGAAATGGGGAAATCAAACTAAGCTGAAAGTTTTAAAACTTCATTATCACAAAAAACACCATGCATATCTGGCATTTTCATCTAACACTAATCAATTTGTATGTTTTCTCTTATTTTTTTACTTTATTCATAGAGTGCCCCCCCCCCCCCTAAATATTAAATTTGATTTGAGTCATATGCATTCAAAATTGAAACTTGTTTTACATCAAATTATAAATGCTTTTTGGCACAGTAAAATTTGAGATAGTTTTTTCGATATTTTTAAAATTAACAGTTTGAATAATTGTTAACCTTAACTCCTTGAAAGCGTCGTGAAAGAAGTGGACAGTTTTTTGCTACCAGGCTTTGCAGAAAAGCAAAGAAAATTCACGGAGACGAACAAATACAAAGCTCAAAATAATGTGGACAAAAGTATTGTATCTCTCCAACAAGACATAACAATGTCTTATTGCCCTTGCAACGATATGATTCTCTTTTCCATACAATGGCACTACAATAACCACATCATACAGAGCATACCTGGCTGTTGTTACGCTATGCACATAGTACGAAATACGGTTTGGGGTCAAAATGTCGCCACCGAAATGTCGCGGGACAAAATGTCGCTGCCAAAATGTCGCCAGTCCAAAATGTCGCCGGTCCAAAATGTCGCTTGCCAAAAATGTCTCCAGGCCAAAATGTCGCCGGTCCAAAATGCCACTTGCTCAAAATGTTGCCGGTCCAAAATGTCGCCAGGCCAAAATGTCGCCAGTCCAAAATGTCGCCAGTCCAAAATGTTGTCGGGTCAAAATGTCGCCGGCCAAAAAACCCCCGGCAGTCCAAAATGTCGTGGAGGCAAAATGTCGCCAGTCCAAAATGTCACTGGTTCAAAATGTCGCCAGTCTAGGAGATCGCCGGTTCGCTCATTCAGTGTGTAAGAAAAATGTAAATGTACAACAATGCTGTTAAACATCAAATTTGCGAATAAATGGTAACTGCCTTAAATGAATGTCTCCTTTAAAAATGGAACTGAGAGAAATAAGTTTCTTGATAAATTCTAAAAACTTTCTGCCGTTTTGTTTTCGTAACTGTTGGCTGTTTTTCAGCAAATAAATATAGAATACAAGCAAACGCACTTTTCATTTTTTACGTTACCTTATTTTTTGTGACTCGCTGTCTACCAACTGTAAAAAGTTCTGACGGCGATCAGTTCAGACGTTTGCTGCATTGTTTTGAACTTTTCTTTAAGAATAGTACGTGTGTTTTTTTCCGATTTTTTGCTGCCATTCTACCTAAAACCCGGTAGTAAGAATTCGAACGATGCCCGCGAGTATCCATGCTTTAGGGCTGAGTGGTTTTTTGCGCCAATTCGTTCAAGATAGTGGAGCAACTGAACGTTTTCATCAATATGCGTGACTGACATTTCTCAAGAATGATGCCCGGAATCAAATAAAATGTTAGGATGCAGCAGGTGGACAGATGTCGTAGCCAATAACACCAGAGGGAGGAGCCATCGAATGTTTTTTCCCTTTCTTTTTTATTATTTGTGACTGATATATCTCAAGAAATGATAAAAGGATTCAGACAAAATTTGGTCTACAGGTATATCTTAAATGGCGAGTTGCTTATTTATTTTTGGCTTCAATCATCCCAAAAGGATGGCGAACAGAATAATTTTCCTCGCTTTATGCAACTGCTATATCTCAAGAAGTAATGCAAGGATTCATAAAAAAGGTGGTATGCAAGTGAAACTAAACAAAAAGAGGCATTGCTTCCGTTCTAAGTTGATTTTCGTTATCGTTTGCGTGAGTAAGTGTAATTAAATAAACGATGAAAAATAAACTAAATTTAAATATATCACCCAAGAGAGAGAGGGGGGGGGGCTGAAAGAGAGAGAGAGGACTATTTTATATATCAGTGCTACAGGGTCGGAGGGAAAATGGCTGATTCTTTCCCTAGGAATTTTGGAGCAATCGATTCCAGCTCCTTCACCCCAAAATCAGATTGACACCTTTGACCTTTTCCAACACTGTAAAAACAATTCAGACGCGCTGCTGGAAAAGAATGAGCTACTAATGTGTCCAACATCTGCAAGTAACATATCTTGCAAATAACAGGCATGTTTTTCGCTAAAACTCAGTAACCTTCCTGAAAATATTCTGGCATCTTTCTGAAGAGTTCAGTAATTTCCCCGATCAAAGCCATTCGTGTCTTTGGAACCTTTAGAGAAAACTTTAGTAAGTTTAATATAATAGCTTGACACCTTCCTGCTTTCCAAAAGAGTGCCTAAAGCATTATTGAAAACATGACCAAAGCTAAGACAGAATTGCAGGCAAGTACCACGAATCTAACTCGAAAGCAGTTCTTGCAAAGCTACTGAATCTAGATACTTATTCGCTCTTACTGGGAGCTCTGTCAATCTGGACGGGCTGTAATTGAACTAAAGCCGATAAAATTATTAAATACGCTCAGTTAACCTTTAAACTGGTAGCTTTAAGTATTTTTCACAACAGTGAGTGGTTTGCACTTGTGCAACTTGTTACAATTCAGGAAACCGTTTGACAAATATACTTGATTTTCTCAGGAAGTGGATAAAAACCTGAGAAATCTTGAAATATTCCACGGAAATAATCAGTAACGTTTCGGATTTTTTTTTACAGTGAGCTGCGCTAGCACTGGCACACCTGTGCCCTTTGAAGGAAAATGACCAACTCTAACTCTTGGAATTTCAAACCTTTGACTTTCGACTCCGACTCCGATGCGTTTACTCCAAACTTAGTTCGAATCTGACTTTGAGCGTGCAGCCTTTTTCTATAAAATTGTTCTTGTTCTACCAGGGATTTTAAAGGGTTGTTGTCTGAATTTTGAAAAAATAATACTTACTGCTAAAACTTTGTTTAAGGTTTCAAACTTAAATGATCTTAATATCGGGTTTCTATATTTTCATTTCACGTACATTATTATTGTTTTTTCTTTATCACGTTTGTTGTAAATGACAAAAACAAAGGGTACCCAACATTCGATGCTTCTGCCCCACAATTGAAAATTCCTTTAAAAGCTTTGCATATATGCTGAAATCAATTACAAATGCTTTATTTATTAACAAATACGACTCGAAAATGGGAAGAGATGCAAATTTGAATTCGTAATGATTTTTTCGATCACCAGCCAACAATGAAATCGAAATAAACGTGAAAAAGAATTAAGACTTCATATTAAAATGAGCTTAAAAAAGGTTATTATTCCAGCTCTATATATGGTTTGGTATTTCAAAAAGAACAATATATTAATGATGATAATAATCATATAAATAATAACCAATGATAGAGTAACCCGCATGTTTCAACAATGAAACCCGCGCCACGGCATGATAATTTGATATTATGTTTTCGTAATGTTTAACATTCAGGGAAAGGTTGAACTCGGTCCGGCAACTTAACAGTTTTATTGGTAAGACTGTGTCATTTCAGGGGAATGAAGAAACGAAAAAATGGTCAACAATGAACGCTACCATGTTACTGGAGTTTAGGGTTAATCTACTGGAGTTAGGTTAACCATTTCAACTATCAAAATATCACCAAACAGGCAGTGGCTTCGTTCAAATGTAGAAGCAAAATTTCACCCGTCATACCTTGACGGGCGACTTTCTAGTAATAATTAAATGAATAAATTGTTCTTGAAAGGAATCGGTCTTTCGAGTAGCTAATTATTACTGCAAAAATTGTTAACGAATGCTAATTCAGTTTTTAATATCCCCGGTAATAAAAATTTTACAGAAAAAGAGGCAAATTTGACTAATTTATTTATTTATTTTTTGATATCTTGATCAATCGCCCTCTTTCTCTTTTGCCCGATCTTGAGACGATCTAAGGGAAATATTTAAATTTAATGATTACTTAAGTACGCTAACTATGACTCGCGCAAATAATAAAAAAAATCATTTTAAAACAGAAATAATAGTTCCTGTTTCCGTTTAGTTTTACTTCCATAGCAATTTTTTTGTCTGAATCCTTGCATTTTGTCTTGAAATATAGCAGTCATATTAAATAAGAAAGAGAATTCCGTTGCACCATCCTCACGTATGTTTACGTATGCAATAATATGCAGAAAAACGTATGTTTTCCTGTATACTATTGATTTTCTAGAATATGTCTGACATTTACGAATTAAGACAGAAGACAATTTTTTAAATTTTCAAGGAACTTACTTTGAAAGGCAATTAGCATTCTTTCGCAACTTTTATGCTGAAAACAATCGACGTACATTTAAATTTTTCGTATCACTTGAACGAGGAATTTTGGGCTGGCGAACTTTCGGACCGGTGACATTTTGGACCGGCGACATTTTGGCCCGGCGACATTTCTGGCTGGCGGCATTTTGGGCTGGCGATATTTTTGACCGGCGACATTTCTGGCTGGCGGCATTTTGGGCTGGCGATATTTTTGACCGGCGACATTTTGGACCGGTGACATTTTGGTCTGGCGACATTTTGGACTGGCGACATTTTGGACCGGCGACATTTTGGCCGCGATATTTTGTCCCGCGACATTTCGGCCGCGACATTTTGGGCGTATACCACGAAATACATCACACGTAGGCAGAGTCAAGGGGTTACCTTTCAGTTTGTATAACAAAAAAGCAAATAAATAAGATTTAATTTTTTTAATGCTTTTTTTATGCACCATATTTCAAATTAAACTTACACAGTATCCAGCACTTACGTAAACATAAAAATCCTAGCATATTAGCTCAGCACTGCACCTAGATACTTAGTTGTAAACTGTACTAACTCTCAGCCAGTTATCTCTATGAAAAGAGATCTACAGCAAAAGTCTAACAGGAGTGTCTTACAATGCCCAAGATTTCACACTAATGTAGAATGTGCATAAAAATTTTCTCGAACCAACTCTGACAAACGGAATCCTTAATGACAAATATTCATGGCAATGAGATGCTTCTTAACGGCACAATGTATATGTTATGTACTGGGGTAGTTGTAGTTCCGTGCCATTGTTTTGGAACTGCCCCTTGAAATACTAGCATAAGTGCACACTACATCAAATTAAAAGGCAGAATTGAATGACAATCTGAACTTGTATTTGGTGGTAAGTAGCTTAAAGAGCCTAGTCATGCAAAAAGGTTATGCCCAAATATGAAACTTTTTTTTTGTTTTTCATTACATTTTTTTTAAAGCTTCAAAATCACTTTCAAACAAGAATACTTATACTGGATCATTGAAAAAAGCATAAAAAAATAAACAAAGATTTAATTAAGAGAATATGTAGAAAACAATGGAAATAAAGGCATAATACTTGGATAAGAAGCTCCATATGGTTCTGGTCTAGGACTATTTAATTCTGAACGACTTGGAACAGCAGTACTGTTGACAGGAAGGTTTTTATTCTCACTATTAAACTCTAATGCACTTTTAGCTCTTACTGGAGTAAGCTGGACATTATTTGAAGATGGATTTTCTTTGGCTACACTATTTTCAGTCTGAAAAGAGAAGTATAAATATAAAAATTTTACTTCTTTACTAAAATATAAATATTTCTACTTCACTCAATGCTTTTATATGCATGTATTATGTACACTATTTCACATATAAAAAAGAATTAGTAATGATCTGTTCACTTACTAAAGATCTACAGTAATTAAAAAGAAAATAAAGGAATTGCAGTCTAATACAATGTGGAAAAATTATTTGTCATAGCATGCAAAATTAATGACAATTACTATAAAATATGGTTTAACCATCATCTTCTTGTTATTGAAAGGCAACTGTATCATTCAAGTAACATAAAAATCATGGACTGTTAGGGGTCAATCCAGAAGAAATCGCCCAGGCCATGTTGCTCGACATTTTTTATTTTCTTAATTTTTTACCAGTTATTTCTCACTACTAAGCGAGTTCAAAAAATTTGCAAGAACATCTTTTTAGTCTCGTACTTTTTTTAACGCACTATTTTAAGTTTGCTTCGTAGCCGTTTTTGAACCAAAAAACAAGTATCATGTAAATGCATCTAACTCGGTTAATTTTACAGCTATCAAGACAAAACAAAACCCTACATCATCAGAATGATACCCTAGATATGATTTGCTTATAAAATATTATTTGAATGGTGAGAAAGGTGGATAAAAAAAATTGACAACAAACTGAAAATTAGCTTAAAATACGAGTTTTAGTACTGCAAAATTAGAAAAAGGAGGAGAGTTTCATCTATATTTTTTTTCTTGTGTAGATATAATATAGCACTACTTGTAGAAATTTTAAGCTGGAGAACTTTGTCCTTTTGTTTTGCAAAATTTTTCAAAAATGGCAAAATTCGCATTTTGTCAAAGTTTAAAGACAAATATCTCAAAAGAGACTGAGTGAAATATTATGAAATTGATACAGGTAACACCTTTTCATGATATGAAAATATGATAATTTGATGACTGAGACTCAACTGGTACTAGAGTTAAAGGGCATTAAAGTTGGCCAAATATTACATTTTAGCAAAGTTTAAAGTGAAATATTTCAAAAGGGACCTAGTGAAAAATAATGAAATTAATACAAGTAGCACCTTTTTATGATATGAACCTATGATTACAATTTGGTGACTGACATTCAACTGGTATCAGAGTTACAGTGCATCAAAGTTGGTCAAACACACACACAATGTGTATTACACATTCACAAAGTTAAAAATTAATTCATAGAAAAGCTTCACTTTCCAAACATTTAACAGCAACAAGAGTTCCTCTTCTTTAATAAATTAAATTCATGCAATAGAAATATGCACAAAAAATAAACAAATGAATAAATGAAATAAGATGGACAAGCATTGTAAAGAACTCTAGAATCACAGAATTTCACCGCCAACCAGCTGAGGAAGCGTTTCACCCTTTTTTTACTTTGTTGTCGCTCCAGAAACGTTGCCAATCTAAGTGTTCCTTAAACTTACGAGTAGGAAACAAGTGGTAATCACTAGACTTGAGTTCCGAATTGCAAGGATAGTGGGACATGAAAGTCAACAAACCACTCCGTTCCTGATTGCACTGACGCTACCTCAACGGGTTGGCGGTGGAATTATGTGACACTAGATACAGAAGTTAGGGCGTTGCCGACAATAATGTACAGAGAAAGATGGCAATTATGTACAAAAATAGAGGAACGTTTTTTCTTTCCAACGATGTAAATTTCAATGAGAATAGACAATGCTGTATATTTGTAAAATTTATGGGAACCTAACGTTTGGATCAATCCTCGTATGTAGAGATATATTCTTTACAATGCTTGTCCATCTTATTTCATTTATTCATTTGCTTATTTTTTGTGAATATTTCTATTGCATGAATTTAATTTATTAAAGAAGAGGAACTCTTGTTGCTATTAAATGTTTGGAAAGTGGAGCTTTTCTATGAATTCAATTTTTAACTTAGTATATGTGTAATGCAATATTTGGCCAACTTTGATGCACTGTAACTCTGATATCAGTTGAATCTCAGTCACCAAATTGTAATTACAGGTTCATATTATAAAAAAGTGCTACCTGTATTTTTTCACTCAGTCTCTCTTGAAATATTTCACTTTAAACTTTGCGAAAATGCAATATTTGGCCAACTTTAATGCCCTATAACTCTAGTACCAGGTGAGTCTCAGTCATCAAAATGCTAATCATATTTTAATGTCATAAAAATAGGTGTTACCTATATCAATTTCCTAATTTTTCACTCACTCCCTTTTGAGATATTTGACTTTAAACTTTGCCAAAATGCGATTTTTGCTATTTTTGAAACATTTTGCAAAATAAAAAGGAAAAGTTCTCAAGCTTAAAATTTCTACAACAAATAGTCCTCTATTGTATCTACACAAGAAAAAAAAATAGAGCTGAGACTCTCCTCCTTTTACTAATTTTGTAGCACTAAAACTTGTATTTTATGCTAATTTTTAGTTTGTAGTTGTTAATTTTTTTCTTCACTTTTCTCACCATTCAAATAATATTTTGCAAGCAAATCATATCTAGGGCATCATTCTGATGATGTAGGATTTTGCTTGGTCTTGATAGCTGTAAAATTAGTTAGATGCATTTAGATAAAACTTGTTTTTGGTTCAAAAACGGCTACTAAACAACCTTGAAATGGTGCGTTAAAAAAAAAAAAGTATGAGCCTAAAAAATTTTCTTTTAACACTTTTAAACTCAGTTGTGAGATATAACTGGTAAAAAATTAGCAAAATTAAAAACGTTGAACAACAAATTTTATTCTTTTTGGGTGATTTCAAATAGATTGACCCTTAGGTGAAAAGAAGCATTAGGAACAAAATCAATTGAATAGTTAAATGGCACAAGAAATATGTCTATGACAATATATTTTTTATTTTTTTAATTTTTGAACAAATTAATTTTTTATATAAGATGTAGTACAATACTAAAACTTAACTATAATTATAGCATTGCATACTTATTCTACTTACAGTAGGATGGTCTAATCCAATCTTGGCCCAGTTAACTCTAAGAAGAGCATTTTTCAAAGCATCTGTAACAGGAGACACAGCATTTGGCTGGGGAAATATGCAAACGTTGCAAATAGGACATGCATAGCCAGATGATGGTGTTTGTGAAGGTAAGCTATTAGCATACTTATTTATACATTCCCAGTGAAACACATCTAAAAAAAAATTCTTCAATAGTTAAATGATCAAAAATTTACATACATCAAAATAAGAAAATTAATTAAAAGTACAATGAATGTATAACTGTTAACAAATAACCACAATTGCCTGCCCTATTTAGGCATTGAAAATATTAGTTTAGTAGAAAATTTTCATTCACAATACAATCTATATATCAAAGAATGCACAAACTTTATAAAACAAAATTATTACACTACTTATACGCTTATTAAATTCAAAGTAATTTTCCTTAAATGCATAAATTTGTAGACTTTTTTAAACCTATAAAAGTTTGATAAATGAAGAGAATGGCATGTTCAAATGTAAGGAAATGCGATTTTTTGTTGGTTTCCGAGATCTGAAGTTGCAACACCAAAAAATAATTGAAAGTTATAAAAAGAACACAAATACAGTATCAGAATTTTGACTTAAGAGTCAGCATATAAATGTTTAATTTTTAACCCTAGTTTGCTTGAACCAATTTTAGAAAGATGACTTTTCCACATCGGATTTCATATTAGGAATATTAATTTAAATATTTATTGGTTCCATGAAAATCTTGTTCAATATCACCAATTTTCTTTGGTTTTATATAGCTTAAATTCTGAACTTATGGAAATTAATGAATCACACAGAAAGTGCTGCAGGTAACCACCAGAAATATAATGATAAATTATAAAATTATCTTAAGTGCTGTTCAAATCAGGGTTGGTAAAAAAAAACGGTTCTTATGGTTTAAACCAGTTTTTTTTTTTTTTGGAAAACCGGGTTTATTTGTTTTAAACACTATTTGTAAGAAAAACAATTTTATTTTAGGAAAATCATGAAGATTATATCAATTAATTGTTCAGGAATGCTTAATATTCAAATTTGTACCTAATTTCTTTGCAATTAATTAAATAATTAAGAGTTGTGATAGTTTAGACATTATTAACTACAAATAACAAAGAATAAATTCCTGTAAATTGATTTGCTCATAATCATAGCTATCTACAAAAAAATAAAAAATAAAAGTGAAGTTAAAATTACGCATTCTTAACCATGGAAAGTATTTAGCAGTGCCTACAAACAAATCACAAGTCTGATTTACATTACAGAACTTTAAAAAGCAAAAGATCAATGCATATTTTGTTTAAAGATTTTTGAAAAAGTTACAAATCACCAAGTTTATTTACCTAATACAGTCGAACCTCTCTATCTAAAACCTGCTTATCTGAAAAACCTGTCTATTTCGATTTTTTTAAAATTTCCCTGCATTTTCAGCCAAAATTCAATGTATTTTCCCTATTTATCTCGAACAAAAAAATTCCTGAATACCTCTACATCTTAAATTTCAGCAGTGCTGACATTTTCGAATTCGAACCCCAGGAATCTTCAAAACAACAAACAACTTTCCTTAAATACAGAAACAGTAGCATTGTCCACAAGGGCAGAGGGCAGTGGGGAAAAAGGAGAAATGCGTCCAGGTATGGTTTTTTTCCCCAGGAAGACTAATGAAAGGATGGTCATTTCAAGCGCTTTCTTGGAAGCAGAGCAGAGGGCAGAGAATGGGACACTGAGGAGAGGGCTGGGGTTGACAAATTTGACATATGGAGTGGTTTTTTCAAGTTCATGGTTAAAGGTCATTCAAATTAAAACAAAAGCCATTTCACTCTGTTATCTGGTTTACTTAGGTTTAAGTACTGTTCTGTGGTCACTCTCTTGCTTGAAGTTGTGATTGCTTAGAAAACTGAGATGATAGGCATGAAAAGAAAGCTAAAGATTTTTTCAAATGATAAAAAAGTGAAAATTCTAGAATTTTTGGATGGCAATGCATTAATGAAGAAAAATGAAATTTCCGCCAAGTTTAGTATGTATAATCCAAGATGGAATTTCAGCCATTGCCAACCTCACGAGGATAGTTCAATCTAAAAAAAATCAGGCACCGAAAAACAATAAAAGACTATTTTGCTTGAAAAAGGTATGCTTAAAATTTCATTACTGTCAAAATGATTCCTTAAACTTGCAATAAAGTACTTAGAATAAAATAGTAGAAAAAATACCTAATAAAACTAATACGGAAGAATTTTCATCTTTTTCATGTATTGTCTTTGGTATAAAATTTAAATTTTCATCATCAGATTCCAAATTTCAATACGTTTCTCAAAATCTCCCCCGTATCTCGAAACCTCTTTTTTATCACAATTTTTTTCCTTCCCGTGAAATTCGAGATAGACAGGTTCGACTGTATATCAGTGACAACAATTATAGGAACAGGACAAGAAGATTTTAAAAAAATCATCATGTTTTCCATTGTAGACATTATTTATCTTGATTTATCTTGAAATACAACGCTAGGCCAGTCAATTCCAGCCGAGGACTGCAGTTTCGCACTTATTAGTACTCATCAGTCCAGCATATGTGTAACTGAGCTGGAGGTGGAAAACCTCTTAAGGAAGCCAAGAGTGCAAAACAAACTGGTAGCTAATGTAGAATTAGCACTGACCAGACGAGCGACCGAAGCAATGGTTCGGTTCAACTTGAATAATGCAGGCAAGGCAGGTATATTCAGTAAGTTACTGTCCTATGCCAGGGCTAAGGCAGAAATGCATGAAATATACCGCCAGCTCAGTCAATTCCAGCTGAGGACTGCAATTTTGGGTTTATTAGCACTCATCAGCCTAGAATAGGAGTAACTGAGCTGGAGGTGGAAAACTCTTGGCTTAAGAGGTTTGGGCGCAATGTGCGGCATAATCCCCCCCCCCCCCTTGTGGGCACTCCTGAATGGTCCCCAATGCAAAGAGTTCCTACTATTTTAATAATAACTTTGGAAGTATTTTGACGATCATTAAAAGTTTGGTACCCAACTGTTCAAAATGTTCAGAATCTGCAGAATTTATGCAAAATTCTATCTTGAGTTGGAAGATATGTGTAGAAAATCGGTAGTTTCTGCAGAAATTTCATATTCAAAATCTGATTAGATTCTGATTTTTCTAGCCTTTTTGGTTCCCCTTTTCCGTATTTTTCCCAATCGAACTTTATCCACTGCAATTCCCTCCATAAGCATATGTTTTGGAAGCATGCCAACATTGAAACATGTCCATTGCCGAAAATTGCGTGTCTTCTTTCAGATTTCAATCCTTTTGCTTCCTGAAAATATTTTAATGATTTAGAAAGTTTTGAAGCGTTGTATTATTTGATACCCTAACTCGACTCATTTTATTTATTATTTTAGTAATTTATTTCTTTATTAACATTATTTTAATTGCTCTTTCATGCCATGTAAAATTAACCAAAAAAACGTGGTTTGACACCTAGGTTGGGATTTTTATAAAATTTTGTATCTTTGCTCTTCTTATGCATTTTAGAAAGCATATAAAGTATTTTTGGAGAATCTTAATCCGTTTAAGTTCCACAGAAATGCATATTAGCAACAGTAAAGTTTTAAAAACTGAAAAAAAAAAAAAAAAAAAGAATCCTGTATAAAATAATTTTGATTTAGGGCTCCTGATTTGTGAAAAAGGTCACGTTGGTTGCTTGTATATACAACGCTTGCAGTACTTGCAGAATAATTTTGGTCAAATGATTTTACGTTGCAGAACATCGTCAAGTATTCTGCTTTAGGGGTGCCTAGAAAGAGTAGTGTACCAACTGGCGCTTTTTCCCCCGCAATTCTTGAAGACAAATTTTAGGAAAATGGATAGAGAGCAGTGTGGTTAGGGAGCACAGTAAATTTCGCAGTGTTTACATTAGTAGACGTTGGAATTTGTTACAATTTAGTTCCGCGTTTATCTTTTTTACCATATTTCGTGAATATTGGATAAAACAGCTTTAAGGCTTTTAGTGGAGGCATCAAAGCTGAACATTAGGAGAAGTAAAGATTCATCTTGTTTCGTACCAGGATAGTCACAAAAGTGAGTACAGAACATGCAAAGAAAAAGTTTCGCTTTTTAGAGCTCCAGCAGATGAAGAAAAACTTAAGTAAACTTTCCGCAGATGAAACTGAAATAACCACTTATAAATCTATTACAAATGAAATTGTTCATATTAATTTACTTAACAAATATCGATTTTGTGTAAAAATTAAAAAATCTTCAAATAATGTAGTTTTTGTATATAATGAAAATTATGTAGAAAATAATATTTGCGATTGAAAGATCATTTTTGAAGTAGGAGAAAATTTACAAATCAATTCTACTATTTTAGTCAAAGGTGTTAAAGTAGATTATCCTCTTATTAAATCAGTATCGGATATCAGAAAGCTTTTTATTGACGTTGAAGCTATTATTGTGTGCAATGGGATGGGAATATCAGAGGAATTTAAATTTTTGTCTGTAATGAAACCAACTGAAAAATTTATAGATGGTTCATCTTTAAGATACTGTAAGTGTCAAGGTTTTGTATTGAGTGAAAAATTAAGTTTTATTTTTTGTAAAAAGAAACGTAAATATTTGTTGTCACAGAGGGCTCAGAAAAATAAAAGAAATGCAGCAAATTTACAAAAGTTATAAAAATAAGCTAACCTGCAGTTTGACGTTGATAACTATTACAAAAAGTTCAACAAATAATCAAGCCAGATGGTTGTAAATTTCAGTTCTTTGCAAATTAGTATGCAGTTATATATGTGATCAAAGCAAGTAGAGACGTACCGAGTACTCGGTAACTACTCGGTACTCGGCCAATTTGCCGAGTACTCGGTACTCGGCCAAATTCTGATCAGATACTCGGCCAATACTGAGTAGCTGCAAAAAATTGAATATTGTCCAAGACAGATACTAAAATTTATAAAAAAAAAAGAGCAAGCATTATATTCTGCAATCATTTACAATTAAAATTTATAAGTCAAATATAAATTTTGAGAATAATGAAGTTTGCAAAAATAAAAAAAAAAAAAGCAAAAAAGGTAAGTATAGAAAATATGGAATTTTATATTAAAAATGGATTTTTGCTACAACCAAAAATTAGTTATAAAAATATAAAAATATCTTTGCTTAAAAAATAAAAGGAAATAAAACAACGTTAAAAGTACAGTGCAGGAATACTGCAGACACATGTTTTGGTGTTACAAGGAATCCTTTTTTCAATGCACAAAATGGGAGCTTGTGGATTTAAAGACAACAATCGGATTTTTTTGTCGAATGTCTTTTCATTCTTTAGCTCACATGTTATGCACTGAAAAAGACGTTCCTTGTAATGGGGGGGGGGGGGGGGGGGGGCAGAAACACGTGTCTGCATTGTTCCTGCACATTTGTTTTATCTGCTTTTAAAAATTATTTATATTTGGCAGACTAGAACTATAATTGATTGGTATACAGTGAAAACCCTCCTAAGGTACACCCCTCAAAGGCAGACACTCCTCTTATGCAGACAATTTTTAATTCCCCAGTTCCAAAGCAAATAACATTCTTAAACCCCTGTCCTACGGACACCTCTCTATTGCGGACAAAAAAAATTGTCCTGTTAGTGTCCGCATTAGAGGGATTTTACTGTAATTTGTTTTAATTAAAACTTGATTAATCATACCTTTTATTTATTTTTAATTTTAAAAATAATTTTTTTGTACTATTTTAGACACAATCAAAATTGTTTATATAATGCATGATTAAATTTCAGCAGGAATTTAGTTTTAAAAACCATTATATGGACAAGGAGGTCTATACTACTATTCCAATAAGTTCAAAATTCATCACATGTGTGTCGATGGTTCTTCTTAAAACATAATTGGTACTTGGTAACTCGGCCGAGTAGTGAAAGGCCGAGTACTCGGTACTCGGCCAAAGTGCTACTCGGTACGTCTCTAAAAGCAAGTAATCTTTTTTTTTTCCTTTTTTTTTAATGTAAGGAAAGTCCTTCAAAATTAAAGAAAAAGTAGGTCGGAGTCGGTATGTTTTGCAGCGACTCCAACTCTTCGACTCAGACTGCGAAGCCCCGATTATTTTAATTAGCTTCAAGAATTTAGAAACAGTTTTACTTCGAAATAAGAGACGTGCAGTTCAGGGGCGGATCCAGACAGAATTCTCGGAGGGGGCCATTTGGAAAAATACGATGCTTTGAAAAATTTTTGAATTTTACAAATACCAGTATGGCCCATCTTTAACTAGAGCATTTTTAAAGGAATTTTCACTAGGCGACTCAAGTTTAAAATAAAGGCTGTAACCTTCCCAATTATTTTCTTAACAAACGTGTGCATATATCGTCGCCTCAAAGTGACATTCCAGTAGTCAGTGCTGTGTTTTGAGGCGATTGTATAGGACTGCTGATTTAAGAGGAAGCCGATATGAACCAATTGTAAGTATAATATTAACTCTTAAGTAAAGGGTGCTTGGGGGTTTTTCTCCCTGGAAATTTTTTGAATTTGTAGTCTTAAAAAACGCATTTTAGACGACCTTTGGTAATATTAGGGGAGCAGAGGTTCGGTGGCGCTCCCCTTGCTATTTTTCGAAATAGTAGCTCTACGAATACAGTTTTAAACTACCTTTGATGATGTTAGAGGGAGGAGAGATTTGAGGGTCCATCTAACGAAATTTTTACAATTTGTAAGCTTAGAAAAATATTTTAAACTGTCTTCAAATGCGATCCTCACGTGCCCATTTTTCGAAATCGAAACCTTAAAAACGCAAACATTATCTCCAATAATGCTAAGAAGTGGGAGGTTCAGGGTTTCTCCGGCGGATTTTTTTTGCCATTGTAGAGACAAAACACAGTTTAATACGATCTTTTCGTGATGATACGTGGAGGAGAAATTCGAGGGTTCATACCAAGAAATTTTTCTAATTTGCAGTCTTAAAGTTTCTTATCTTTGGTAATGAATGATGAAGAGGTTTGGCGCACACCCCGAAATTGTAGCTTTAAAAAGTCTGTTTGAGACGATTTTTGGTGATGTTAAGGGGCTGTGAGAGATTAAAAGACCCATCCCAGGAAATTTTAATGATTTATAGACTTAAAAACGCATTCCAGACTATCTTAGGTAAGGTTAGGGGTTGAAGACATGCTGAGGTCCAGTCGCAAATTTTTTTAAAAATTGAACTCTTTAAATTGCAAATGTAGGCAATCTATGATTCATAAGTAACTTTTAGAGGACCAGCAATTTTTCGAAATCGAAGCACCAAAAAAGTAATTCTTGAAGACTTTCAATGATGTTAGGAAAGGAGGAGTTTTCCTCTCAGAAACAATTTGAAACTCAAGCGCTTAAAACAAAATTTAGGCCGATCTTGAACGATGTTGGCGAAACTGAGACGTGTATGACCCTCCACTGGAAACTTTTGCAAGTTATTTTTTAAAAGGTGGTTCATAGACGATCTTTGTTAATAGTAACAAGAGGAGTGGTTTGGAGGGTACCATTTTAAAAAGGGATTGAAGAATAAGTACATAGCACTGCATAAAGTCTGGTTAAAACTTAAATCTAATTTTAACTTAATGCGTGATCATTAAATGTTAGAGGTGCAGATTAGCGGTCGCCACTCGCCAATTGGCGACCAAAAATTTTCAATGGCTACCAAAGATTTCAGCGCCGATCGCCACCGGATGACCAAAGGGGAAAAAAAATCCCCCCAAGTTGAAGTTATCGATTGCACTGTGCTTTCGGATCCAGTTTTTCATGCTGTGGTAGTCACTCGTCTAGATGCGAGGTCACTTACTGACCTTCAAGAAAAGTTGAAATGTTGCCCCTCTCCTCGCTGATTCGTTGACCACTTCCCGTTTGCTACACCTACACTGCGTTCGGGGCTTAGAGCATTGTTCGGGAAGGTGGGGGTGGGGTGAAAACTGAAACCTCCCCGCGGTCCAGCAGACATGATCCCTGAACCCAATCAAGGTCATCTGCAGTGCCTGAGGAGGGGAAACGTAAATACGGCGGCGTAGCTAATTCTGATAACTTTTTAAAAGGTTGAAAATGACGAGTAGAGGTAGCTCAAAGAGAATAAAATTGGATACATCTTCCAAGACTTTATTTCAGTTCTTCAAAACGAAGACAACCAGCATCAAGTCAGTTCATTTTTCATTATTATAGAATTTTTTTTTTGGAAAGATTACTGTAACGTGTGTAACAAACTAAACATGGCACCAAATACATTATTTTTCTGCTGTATAATACGCTTATCGATTTAAAAATCAATTTTTAGAAGTACCAAATTACTTTAAAGTGGCCGACTTACACCGGGTGTCATAAAACTTTTCAAGACTTGCTTCGCGAAAATCTGCTTCCCTTGTTCCTTTTACATCTTTTGCGAATATTTTAATATAATATAATTTTTTTTCAATCTGAAAATATTTTGACAGATGCAGCGTTAAATTAGCTTATTTAATGTTTAATTTTCATGACTTTTTATTTAGGAAGCCATATTAAATTTAAAATCGTACTGCGTGCGAAAAATTGCACTTCGTGATTTAGATTTCAATCCTTTTACATCTTGTAAGTATTAAAAATATTTTTTAAAATCGGAAGTTATTTTGCGCAGGCTAAATTTAATTAGCTTATTTTGTGTTTGATTTTAATGAATGGATTTATTTTTGGATCCATGCTTCCTTTGTAATCGTACTTCGTGGGGAACTGCACCTCGTGGTTGAGTTTTCAATAGCTTTGCATCTTGTTCATTTCTTAATATTTTTGACAAATGAAAGTTATTTTGACGTATACTACCTTAGATTAGCTTGGTCTATGTTCCATTTTAATAAAAGAATTAATTTTTGAAGCCACGCTTCCTTTGTAATCGTACTTTGCGGGGAATTGCTCTTCGTGGTTGAGTTTTCAATCCCTTTGGATCTTGTACAGATTTTAATATTTTTGATAATCGGAAGTTATTTTGGCACAGGCTGCCTTAAATTAGCTTATTTTTATGTTTATTTTAAAGACTTGATTTATTTTTGGAATGGTGCTTTCTTTGTAATCGTACTTCGCGTATAACTATAACCACGTGGTTGAGTTTTAAATCCTTTTGCATCTTATTCATATCTTAATATTTTTGACAGACAAAAGTTATTTAGACAAATGCAACCTTATATTAGTTGTTTTATGTTATATTTTTATAAAAGAATTTATTTTTGAAGCCATGCTTCCTTTGTAACCGCACTTCGCGGGGAGCTGCACCTCGTGGTTGAATTTTCAATCTTTTTGCATCTTGTACAATTGTCTTCATATTTTTGATAAGCAAAAGTTATTTTGATGTGTGCTACCTTAGATTAGCTTGTTTCATGTTCCATTTTAATAAAAGAATTTATTTTTGGAGCCATGCTAACTTTGGAATCGCACTTTGAGGATAATTGCATCATGTGCTTTAGATTTCCTTTTGCATCTTGTACCAACATATTTTAATTTTTTTGGCAGTCGGAAGTTGTCAGCTTATTTTAAGTTTTATTTTAATAAATAATAAATGCAATTATTTTCAGGAAACGTGCCGACATTGCACACCAGTTTTGCTAATCTTTTTGCATTTTTGAATACTTCAGAAGTTTTGATAATTGAAAGTTATATTTTAATAACTAAAAAGTAATAAATCCTGTTCATATATTTATTTTTACAGGCTTTATTTTAATCAATTTAATTTATCCTAAAATATTAAATTTAAACATATTTTTTTTTTTTTTTGCTGTTGAATTTGAAATGTATTATTTCTATAAACGATACTAAATGTCGTATGTTGAGAGGCAGATTTCTAGAGTAGTGGATAGCTACTTTATTATTAGTTCAATTCTAATTCAGACTTTTAAAATAACCATTTGTTCGCAAACTACAAATATTTTTCTAGTTTGTTTTTATTATGTGGTTTTGAATTTTAAAATTTGGTCCTACAAATTTAAATTTGCAAATATGTTGGCAAGGGGGATTCTATGAAAAGTGAAACCAGTAGGTCAAACAAATATTAGATTTTTAACTTAATGTGTTCCTCCATCCTATTTCAATCCAAATCTTTCTCAGATTTATTCAATGAGAGAAGGAAAATACTTACCAATCTTCACTGGTACTGATTTTTATTGTGCTAAGATTTTTAATACATAGATATATAAAATATATGTACAGTGAAGCAGAGTTTATACGTTTTTGAAGGGACTGTATGAAAAAAGTGTAATAAGGGGAAAAACGTACAATAGGTATGCATTAAAATGTATTGGATTCTGCAGGGATCAATTCAAAAAACGTACCAAAGAGAAATGTATAAACGGTGCTTTTCTGTATATATATATATATATATATATATATATATATATATATATATATATATATATATATACAGAAAAGCACCATATGTATATGTGTGGGTGTATGTTTGGCTACCAAAAATTTGAAGTGGCTACCAAAGTTTTTGGTGTTGGTAGCCACTGGCTACCAAAGAAAAATACCAGTCTACACCTCTATTAAATGTATAACTTTTTATCGGACACTTACTAACACGTATCCCTTTTCTTTCTTCCATGAGGGAAGTAAACACATCTAACAAGACATTATGCGAAATGAACGCAAATATTTGGTATACACTTGATATTTTTGAAATTTTCGTGGGTTGTCCAAATGTCCATGCCTTTTCCCTCTGCCAATGTTTCCATTTTTGTCAGATTTCACATAAATTACAATCAAGTTTTTTTTTTAAATTTAAGCATGAAAAGAGGGTTTAAAAAACTAGAAACTTCCTCAGTGTGGTTTTATGGCTCGTCGGCGTTGTTCTTATATTATTGGTTAGACTTCAAGGAATAAAAAGATTTTTTTATATTTAGCTCTAAAAAAGGTTTTTAACTATTTTTTTAAACTTTCTCAGGGTGACAGGGTCGGCTTTCTGCCGGCAGAAACTGGTTATAACTGGTAAAAACCGGCAGAAACTGGCAAAAACTTAAAAGCATCTTTAATTACTTAAGTGATTGCTGAATGGTATTTGTTTAAGTAAACTAAAAAATTAAACTTCATTTCATAATTAAAAAAAAAATAAAATCCTATGCTAATGGCCTTGATTTAGTTCGAGAAGGGAATTTTTCAATTGCAGCTGCTTGTAATGTTTGGATTAATCTAACAAAGGACGAAAAATCATATAGGTGCTCAGGAAAGAGGAGCGACATACAAAATTAAAAGGCATTTCTGATTTTAATTTGCTCACTTATATCACTGATCGCAATTATCACATGCTTCAAGAAGAAAGATGCTTCATCTTAATTGCTTGTGATTGAAATTATCATGTGCTTCAAGAAGAAAGTCAAATTTTACTTCCCAATATTAACCTATGCCCTATTTCTCAAAACTTCTTTTTCCAGTTGAATTTCTCCCACTACCCCAGTTACTACATGGTGGACCAGTTAAAAAATATATACAATAAAGTTTCAAACATTGCTTGTTCCTTCATGCTAGCTCTTCTGTTGCAGGAATATTCTAAAGTTTCTCATTTGTACATATTAAATTGAGAAACTGTTTAGATGTTAGAAACCACCTTTTCTAAGAGGCAACTGCAGGGTCCAAACAATGTAACATTTGATTTTGAACTGTGATAATATTGTAATTAAATGGTGCTTTGGTTGACAATTAATAATTTTTTCCCCCATTTTCTATTGCATGTCAGTAATTCATTTTTTTGTCATTTTGTGAGTTTTTGCCAGTTTCTGCCACAAATGTGGCAGAAAGTGGTTTTTGCCGTGCTGGTTTCAACCGGTTTCTACCAGTGGTTTTTACCACCTTGGCAGAAACTTGCCAACCCTGCAGGGTGACCATGGCCCCCCTCTCATTGTTTTCCTTATTGTTAGACTTTGTATGTATTATGAGGGAATTTTTTTGCATTTTTTTCTCAAAAAAAGGGGATTTTAATTTTTTTTGAAATTTTCTCAGAGGGGGCCATGGCCCCCTCCCTGATTCCGCCCATGGTGCAGTTATTAAAAGCTTATAGTCTACTATTTTCATTGAAGAGAAATTAGCATTAGGTAATATTGTGTTGCTTTGAAAAATAAATGAACACCCGCATAACAAATAGAACTAATTGCAGAATTTGTCTTTTGCACTTAAACAAGTTCTATCCGAAAAATGGGGCTTTTAAACTGCGAAATTAGTATACAATCACTGATCTAAAACGAGTCTGATTGAAGAGCATAGCATGCTTCCCGAGGGCAGCACCATCTGGATTTTCCTCAGATTTCACCTCGCCTTTTATCCTTCAATCGACACACTATTCTTTCTAGGCACTATACCTACTCTAAATATTCTTGGACTTCTTTAGTTTTTTTTCTCGTCATTTAAATATTCTAGCGTTAAAATTTATACACACTATGCATCGCTTCAACAGTACATAATCTATCTCAATAAATCTTAACCAATCAAGCAAATTAATCAGTATATGAAATTTTGGTTAAACTATGCTTTGTGGACTATTTTGAAAAGCAAACGACTGAAAAAAATTTATAATTGAATAAATAAAAAAAGAGCTATTTGGATTTTTCCATGTAATTTTAGAAAAACTTAGTTGGTCTCATTTGTATATTTATGTACTTTAAAAGAAAGGTGCATTGATTTAAAAAAAGAAAAGAAAAAGCATTTCAGCAAACTTGCATTACTTATAAAATATAAGTTGCTAAATTTATTAAATCTGTAATCTTTACTAATAATAAAGCTGAAAGTCTCTCAGTCCGGAGGATGTCTGGATGTCTGTAGGATGTCTGGATTTCTGTGACGCGCATAGCGTCTACATCGTTCGGCCGATTTTCATGAAATTTGGCACAAAGTCAAGTTTGTAGCATGAAGGTGTGCACCTCGAAGCAATTTTTCGAAAATTTGATGTGGTTCTTTTTCTATTCCAATTTTAAGAACAAAAATATCATAAGATGGACGAGTAAATTACGAAATTATCATAATGTGGATCCACAACAAGGGTACAACCCAATTGGCGAGAAAATTCACCGTACATTATTCGTAAATGTACAGGCAAACCAAAAGACCTTTTAATTTTTCTATTACGGGCAAAGCCGTGCGGGTACCACTAGTTTATCTATAAAGCTTTTGCTGGTTACTTTGCATCAATTAGATTTTACTCTTTGCAATACCATGTAAAATTTATGAAAACGTTTGGGAGAAAACAAGTTTTTCAAAAATAATGATTTTTTAAAGAAAAAAAACCACTTGGTTTAAACCAAACAACCCTGGTTGAAATTATAACAAAAAATTAAGAAGATAAAAAAGTGACGAATAAGTAAATACTTACGATAGCATGTTAGTCGGATACAGTCTCCTTCAGCAAGTTCTGTTTTACATAAATGGCAATTAGGATCATAGTCACTGTCTTGCAACCACTGAAGATATGACTGTACAACACACTGAAGAAAAAAAATTTAGTAATTACTACAACATTTCTTAGAAACACATTCTGGGCCTTGAGGGGAGAAGTTGTAGATCCAGAACTGAAAGCATTTGAACAAAGCTTAATGTTGCTTAAACATACTATAAAAGGGCAGTTCTCAAAAGGTGGGAACAAAAAAGTTAACTTTGAGCAATTTCAAAAATTTTTAAATTTGACATCAATTTTGCTTTTATTCTATAGTATGCATACCTAGAACACAATATATGCACATGAAAAGACAGCAAGTATTTGTAAAAATTGTAAATTAGCAAATTAAATCAGCAGTCTGTAGGTAACAGATTTTGGACATTGTTGTCCTGTAGGTAACGGATTTTGGACATCATCTTAATGTAAGTTTCACCATTTTTGACAATTGTTAATCTGATTTTTAACTTTTCCAATGAAAATTTTATTTACTACTTTTTGAATTTTGCAATTTTATGATAAAGAGGATATTAATGAAGTACTTGAATGGCTATACATACTGCTCTTTACATATAATAAAGTTTTGGAATGATTTTGAAAAAGTTGATGAAAGGTAAAAAAAAGCTTCAAATTAAAAATAATACAAATGTAAAAAGTGACATCAGTTTTATAAATGAATATTTTTGTTAATGTCATAAAAATTAAAACGATGTCTAAAAATAATTACTGAAAAAAAAAATTCGTATTTCTATTTGGAGATCGTTAAATTATGTTTCCAAAAGAAAGAGAAAAATAAAATTCTAAAATAATAAAAGCGGGGGGAAAAAAATTGCTAGCGCAAGTGATAAAGTTGCCAAAACTGGTGCAGCTGGCAAAAAACTGCATTTGTCAAACTGGATTTCCCCTCTGGTAACCTTTAGCTTATCGTACACTGTGTTGTCGCCAACGGAGTTTGCTTGGCAATTTTAGCGCAAAATGGCTTTCGTTCGATCATAACCAGCCGTGTTTCTACTGTAATTTATGTATTGTTCAATGTGTATCGTATTAATTATGCAAAATACCAATGGATTAAAGAAGATAACATTATAATAACCTTTTTTATTGAGGTTAGAAGACAGTAGATGATCAAAAATTATGAATAAACGGACAGAATTATCGGCGTCAAGATCGCAACGCCATTTGGACATCTCACATATATGTTTAAGAAAAATTACTTTCTTCTAAGATACTGCATAAAAGCTTATGAAAACACTTTTAAACAATTAAAAATTGATCCTCAGGATCGATAAATGCCTTTAAAACGAAAGCATCATATACTTAGTTCTCAAATAATAGCATTGTAAAGATCGAAACTTTTGGACATACATCAAATTTCAAACTTACTTTTTTCTAAAATCGTTTACAAAGTAAATAATCTGTTTTTACTTTTGTTATTTGTGTAAAATATTAACAAAAAATTATTCAGTGTAAGATTCATACCTTTAATTTTTTTTTTGAAACGTATGGAAATAATTTAAAAAAATTTTTTTTTAATGGTACATTTGCTCAGTTAACGTTTTGGTATGTCCAAAATTGTGCCTTTTAGCAAAGAAAATATTTTTTTAAAGGCATTTGAAGAGCAATTTTTCCATAATTTATGTCAATTCTTGTCTCTATACAGTATTATAGTTTAACTCAAAAAGTTTTGAGTTAATTAAAATGAAAGTTATTTGGTGTTGAAGCTTCAAAGTTGAGGTCTGTGTTTGCTCCCACCTTTTGAGAACTGCCCAAAACAAAATGAATGCCAAAATTACAAAAAGCAATTCAATTATTTCTAAAACTTGATTCAATACAGTACAGTAGAACGTCATTTTACATGGATTTGGTTATAAGTGGTTTCAGATTTGACACCACCTTTATTTAATTTTAGACGGATGGGTTTTGATTTACCGCACTTGAAGACAGCAAAACAAGGTTCCCAGAATTAAAAAATGTACTTATCCTAAGAATTAACCATAAACTTAGTTCATGTCCGATAATTAAATAACTAAAAAATAATGCGAAAACAGCACAATTATCAACTAGAAATGCAAGCATGTGTTTTGGGGCGACATTTATCAATTAAAAAGAGCTTAGAGACGAATAGGTATTCGGTAAAAGATACAAAACCAGTTAGAAAACTAATAAACGAAAAGAAAAAAAAACTTTTTTTTCCTTTGAAAAATAGTTTTTTGTTTCTGGCATTCAAAAACAACGTTTGAGTACTACAATAGAAAATATTCACTTACTTTGGAATGGTTTGAAACCATACAATGTTCACAAACATTGACACGGTGTTCGAAACAAAATTGATTTGTCACTTTTTTCTTGGAGCATTTACAAAGGCCCATTGCAAACGCAAAACATACAAAATACGGGAAAGAATCAAAATATTTTCAACTAAATGCAGTCAGGACATATCGACAACGGCACTGATTTTAATTTTCAATAAAAATTCATTTATTAAACACCCAAACACGTCATTTTTGAGATTGATGATATTAGATAAGTTGCCACATTGGTTAAGATAATTCCTACGAAAACAATCGGAGTGAGAATACAACGGAGAAGAAAAATCGCCACCGTAAAGCCATAAAAAGTTCAAGGAGCATTTTATAACTTTTTGTTCCACTCTAAACGAATACTTAAAAAGTACCGTAAATAAAACTGGATTCTAATTTCATTTGCTAGAGCCATCACTGTAGCATTACTATGGTTAACCGTTCTTTTTGGAGGTCTCCGTGGCCGAGCTTGCCTCCGCTGAGTACTGACAGTACTAAAGTGCAGCACGACTTAAGTACTGACCACTTAGTACTTAAATCTTTCTCATGTTGTCTTGTCTGTCAATAAAAATTTGAAAAATAGCCGTAGATACCAAAAAGAACTAAACATTACTCTGCCCCCCCCCCCTCCAACCCGCGAGTCCATGCCATGGAATCCGTGGTGCTACCCAGTTAAAACGTTAAATATAATGGGGATTGAAGGGCGAGTAACGATATTTTAATTCCAAAAAGAAAGTACATTTGTGAGGAATAAAAACGTTTTTGCTGAAGAACATGCAGAACGCGGCACCCCCACCAAAATCTTCAAGACTCATCCATTTACATCCATCATAAATGACTGAAACTTTAATACGCCAAAAATACAACTCATATGAAAAATTAACACAGAAGTTTTCCATCTCCAGCTCAGTCACTTTCCTATGCCCGGGCTGATGAGTGCTAATAAGCACGAAACTGCAGTCCTCGGCTGGAAATAACTGAGCTGGCGGTGTATTACACGTATCTCTGCCTTTGCCCTGGCTATAGGGCGGTAACTTACTGAATATACTTGCCTTGCCTTCAAGATTCGAACCTTGAACCGAACCATTGCTTCGGTCACTCGTCTGGTCAGTGCTAATTTTATATTAGCTACCAGTTTGTTTGGCACTCTTGGCTTCCTTAAGAGGTTTTCCATCTCCAGCTCAGTCACTTTCCTATGCCGGGCTGATGAGTGCTAATAAGCACGAAACTGCAGTCCTCGATGGAAATGACTGAGCTGGCGGTGTATTTCACAGAAGTTTGTGCTTTTTAATCATTTCTTACCTTAGGTTACTAGTGTTTTGTTCACTAACTTCAAAGGCTAATTTTTATTAGTAAACTTGTAGCTTGTTTGTTTAGCTGTAAACCGCCGCAATTTATATAAAATTTAATCCAGACATACATGTACCCTACCTCTCTCCGCAATATAGTGCAAAATTTTTGTTGAAATTTTTAAGATGAATTTAAGATCTATTATTGAGGAATTGTTTTAGAATTAAAGTATTTCATTTTTATAGACTCTGAAATTAAGTTGAGGTGCCACCCACCATATGGGTTTCCCCCGGGAGGGGAATGGGACCGTTCCCTCTCAAGAAAAGTTTTTTGACTTAGCAAAAAAGCTTTTTCTCTCAAAACTCATTCTCTCACTCTTCCCTGTGCTTTCAAAAAGGGAAAGCACAGGATTTGATCAACATCTATTTGTTAAGTATTAAAAAGGAGAAAATTAGCCCTTTTCCATTTTTTTAAATGGAATTTTTAAGCAATCTCACTTTAGAAATCGCAACTGTTGGAAAATTTGATTTTCAAATTGAATTTCTAACATTGTATGCATCTTAGGTTTACAATAATATACAACACAAATATTTCATAAAAAGGAATTAAAATTTCAATCTCTGTTTAGGGGTTTTCCCTCTTCCCATGAAGGAGGGTGATTTGAAAAATTTTTTTTTTTTTTAAATACATAAGCCGGAGTCGCAGTTGGAGTCGGACATTTCAAAATCCTGGAGTCGAACATTTTTCTTCCATTTCCACAGCCCTGCTTAGAACTACTGGTGTGACTATTCATTACAATGTATTTAAATCTCCCCCTTACTGCATTTTAATTTTCTTTCTATTTAAAACATGCTTCGGCGGCTTCTATGAAATGCATGATTATTTATCTATTTATTTCTTGTATTAGCTGAAGTTCGTCATAGGTTTGTAGTATGATAAGCATAATTTTACTAATTTCAGATTTTACGTAGATTACAAAAGTCTCCTAATTTATGTGCTCATGTTCCAGTAAGAGGACTCGCTCTTAAACCAATTGTTAGATCCACTCTCTCTCAGACCGCTGTCTTATGAATGGAGAAATAGTTCGGTAACTCTTTAGCTATTTTTGAAATCACCAAAATCAAATCTGTTAACCGTTTTGAAAATTATGATTAACTAGTGGTACCCGCACGGCTTTGCCTGTAATAGAAAAATTAAAAGGTTTTTGGTTCGCCTGTATATTTACAAATAATGTATGGTAAATTTTCTCGCCAATTGGCTTGTACCCATGTTATGGTTCCACGATATGTAACCATAACGTAAGATAACCATAAAATAAATAAATGAATAAGTAAAATGTAGCAATAAATACATACTTTCAAATTAAGTAGATTTTAATCATTCTTTATAAACTGCTATGACGTGCTTTGTGGCATTATACAAAGCAAATATTTTAAAATAATTGTATAAAATGTACATTTTACTTATAAAGGTAACGAAAATAGGCAATATTTTCTGGCATATTATCCAAAACACTATTGAGTTCTGCTCTCATGTATTTACTTTACGACTAAAAAGCAAGTTTCTGATTTTTCTCTCTGATGAGAAGAAAAACACGGGACATAGAAAAACAGGTTTAAATAAATTTGGATCTGCATATCCATTCATAAAGAAAGAAAAAAACTTTCGTTTTTTATGCATATTTCACTTACCCCGGGAAAAGCATACATATTTATAGCAAAAGATAGCTACAAGTATGAAAAATACCTCCATAAACACACACGAAAAAAGCTCACGAGGGAAAAATCTATTTTTTCCTTTCCATCTCTTTTCTAAATGAATTCCCACAGTCAAAAAATTTTGCAAAAGCTTAATTGAATATTTCGGTCATTTTAAGCTTTTGGTGTAGAATTCCCGAATACCCAAAAGAAATTGAGGGGAATCTTGAGAAACGTTTTTTTTCTCTCATATATTATTATATTTTTTTACTTTTTTAATGTAAGTGATAGAATCAGAGCGTCAGTGAATGTTTCGGTTCATAAAAAGCAATCAAATCTTTTATAAATAAAAAATGAGAAATTAATGATGAGTTCGATGTTCGCTTACGTTTGTATCTCTAATTTGCAATTGCACAAAATGATTTTTTTCCTTTTTTTACGTAGCAGTAAGCTAACGCCTTTTAAATAAACAACATAATTCTATGAAACAAAATCACATTGCTTTCTATTTATTTAAACAATAACCATGAAAAAATCAATCGTATAAACTAAACTAAGTCATCTTTCACAGAATGAAAACTATCCCTATAATAGATAACTAGTGACACCCGCAGGGCTTTGCCCGTAGTAGAAAATTAAAAGATCTTTTGGTTCGCCTATATATTTACAAATAATGTATACTGAATTTCTTGCCAATTGGCTTGCTCATGTTACGGTTCCACGTTATGATAATTTCGTAATTTACTCGTCCATCTTATAATTTTGTTCTTAAAGTTGGAATAGAAAAAGAACCACATCGAATTTTCGAAAAATCGCTTTGAGGTGCACACTAGGGTGGGCCGAAATTTTTTTTTTTCGAAATCAATTTTTGGATAGCGCGCAAAAGTTGCGTAGTGTACTAGTTAGCACTCACAAAAAATTTCTTAGATATTAAAAAATATCTAGCCGACGCTATTTGACACTGAAAAAACCGAAAAAAAAGAGAAAAATGAATTTTTGTCGAAATTAAAAAAAAAATTAATTTCAAATATTTTGCTGGAATGCACCGAAAATATTATATAATGAACCAGTTCGAGCCCATAAAATGTTTCATTGATTTTAATGAGCATTTAACCGCTCCTTTTCGACATCAAAAATTAGAGAAAAATGAAAAAAATATTGAATTTCTTTAAAAACCAATGTGAAAATTATTTTTCAAAATTAAAAATCATAGACTAATTAATTAAATAGCACTATTAATCATAGTAATTATTATCACGCAATAGTATCATACATTTTCTAGAATTACATATATAGATAATAAAATTTTAAAAAAGAAATCTTCAAATTTGATTTATAATACCTCATGCATAATGAATATTATTTTTTGGAATAATATTGTCCCTTTTTATCAAATGAGGGAAGTTCTTTCCTACCTTGAAGTTTGGCACAAATGTATCCATCTCGTGCAGTTTCACCACAAACTTTTATTGCAGCTTCGGTTATTAGTTTCACACAACGTTTCACAGCTTGCGTGTGACAGGGAAATTTCTCGAAAGTAAACTCTGTAGAATGTTCTTTGCACATTTCTTTCCATTGTTGGTCTTTTAGATGCATTGTAAGAGTTAACTCTGTTACAACACAGTTTGCCCAATCAACTAAATCAACATAATCAACGGCTTCAAAATTGAGTTTAGGACGCTCAAAAAAATCGTACACCATCCGAGCTCTTCGTCTTCTTATTTCTAGAGTTCAGAATGCGCCTAACAGCTAATTCCCGAATGTATTTTCTTGAGTCAAACAACATTGTCAACAGTAGCTGTTCAGGATGAGAGAAATATGCATTACTTGAGAGAACTTTGAAAATTATCTCCTTAACGTCGTCTGGAAACTGCCTTGCAAGAGAAATTATTTTCCAAAAATGTTGGGCGCCGTACTGGCAGTTCGGTTTCATTTTTATTTCAAACCACATTGGAGCATAAACTAACATTACATTCTTTACAAGCGTTGTAAGATTTTCTGATGGAGTTGGAGTGCCTATATACAAGCGTAACAAATGGTTTGCAGTTGTCAGCCATCGTGCATGACTGACTAAGTTTGCCTGGGCTACTGTCAGCCACGCTTGAAGGACAACTACCATCTTTTACGGCAAGACAGATTCTATACAAATATTGTTGTTCAGTATTTAAATTTTTTACATCTTCCATGTCCAAAACCAGAAGATTGCGGTCAATTTTATCAAATTTGACCACCGGATTTTTTTTACAATCTCTAAGAAGTTATTCGATAGCTCCAGAATATGAATGTGGCCACTTAGTGCAACCGTCCAATTCCAGTAGAGGATGCCTCAGTGGCAACTAATTGTGGACATTGGATACATGAGAGGATCCCTTTAATTGCTTAACTCCCAGCTGTGGAGGTGTAGAATTACAGCATTTCTTGTCGGGGGGGGGGGGGTATTTCTCTTAAGTGGGTCATAAAGTCGAGAGGAAGAAATGGCGTGAAAAAAAGAATAATACTTGCGTTCAATTCATTAATCAGTTTAAGACTTCAGAGGATTCACATTTTTTTAATACTGAAGGGCTCTATTTGTCAATTATATATAAAATAGTTATAAAATAATCTTAGGAAAAATAGAAGTAGTTGAGCGCCGTTTATTATCCAGAAGAAACTATTGAAACCAAAGATTGAAAAATTAGCATCTTATGTAACTATTTTTTATTTGAGTGTGTGCATTTTTTAAAATTGGCGTACAAATGTCGCACAAAATTGATTGAATTTTCACTGTTTTTTCTAAGTATTGTATTGCGTAACATTTCAGTACTTACTTATTTCGAAACTACTTTTATTTTTATTTTTTTTTCATTTTTCCAATGTTTCAGTCTTAAAGGAGCGTAGCTAAATATTCTACGAAATGTATAAAAATCTTCGAGGATTTTAACTAATTCACTGACAGATACTTCTAATGTTTGTTGAAACTAGCTTCAAACTTTTATTTTTGACCCCCCCCCCCCTTTTTTTTTTTTGAAAAAAGTGCATTTTTGTCCTTTTTTTTAGTTTTTCAAGGTCAAATAGCGCCGGCTAAATATTAAACAAATTTAGCGAAATTTTTTATGGGTAATAATGGGCCCATATAGCAACTTTTCCGCACTATCCAAAAACAGATTTCCAAAAAAAGTTTTTTCGGCCCACCCTAGTGCACACCCCCATGCTACAAACTAACTTTGTGCCCAATTTCATGAAACTCGGCCAAACGGTCTAGGCACTACGGGCATCAGGCGTCACAGAGATCTTGACAGACAGATAGAGATCCTGACAGACAGACTTTCAGATTTATTATTAGTAAAGATACTTTCAATGATTATCAAGTTACTTCGACACATTTAGTGCGTTCGCTAAAACAATGTAAAAAAAAAGCTTGTATTTATTAATGGGGGGGGGGGGGGGGGTTACGTGCAGTTAAAAAGGGACGCAATTTTTCACTTTTGCATGGAGCGGTTGAAAAGCGTAATCCGGCCCCGATTAGGATTATTCAAAAATGCAATATTTGACTATATTTAATTTATTATTGGAAAAAAATGGCATGCATCTTTAAAGTACTGCAAAAACACTTTAAATATATATTAATATAATACACATCAACTTATCACGTATGTGGAAAAGATCCTTATGAAAATGAACAAATTCACGTGCAGCAACACGCGTTCACAATTGTCTTTTTGATGCTAGTTTGTAGCCAGATGAAAATGATAAAAAGGAATTTTTGCATAGAGAATGTGAAATTCAATCTATTTATCTATTTACAACAAAAAACATTTAAAAAAAAGCTTTTTTCAAAATTTGACTGGCTTGGTCTACTTCTACTCTGAGTGCCTTATTTAACACACTGTATTATGCTGTCAAATGAGAATGATGAGGAAAAAATAACAACTTTTTGCACTAATAGGTGCATTTATATGAAAACTCAATGACATGAAAATTTTAAAACAAATAATTCAACCAAGTAGATTTCATCGAATTCAAGATTTTATTTTATCAGTTACATCTTTTATACAAATATATAGCTTGGAAAAATTGCATATGATTACATTTATGTCAATTTTAAGTTGGAAGAAAACAATGTACTAGGCAAAAATTTCAATAAAATATACACACACACACACAATTATTTTTGGAGTTACAAAGAACCTTAATTTAAGCATGGAAAAGGAACGACTTATTTTTTGCCAGTATAACGCCAGTTTATTGCACTGAAAAGATGCACTGTTGAAAGTTTCACTGACAAGATTTTTTATAACTCTAAAACAAATGCATTCAATTAAGAAATTTCTGCTTGCACACATGCTTCTATCTCATGTAAAACGTTTATCAACAATACAATAATCATAAGTTTTTTCTTATCAAACAAACTGTTTTGAACAGTTATCATACATAGATTGTGGTACAAAAGTATTAAGCATTCAAATCTGATTGTCTTATTATAGGAATCTTCATTAAAGCACCAATACTTTTCAAAATATTTATTAAAAAAAAAATTAAAACCACAGATTGTTATTTTATTGTTTCTTGTTGATTGAAGATATGCAAAACAAAAGATTTCAATATCAAAATTTTAATTATAAATAGTTGAAAAAAAAAAGAAACAAAAAAACCCCTAAGGAACAAAAAGATATCAACTACTGATGACGAAAATATAAAAGCAAGCTAAAAACTAATCTGCACAAAGTGCAAAGTAACCTCACCAAATATAAAATGCTTATTGACTTTGAAATGTGACGAAAGTATACATATACAAAGTGCAAAACATTTTTATCACACATAAGTAACAGAAAAAAAAAAAAAAAAAAAAAAAAAAAAAATCAAAATATATTGTGCAACTTTTAGGAGACAGTTAACTATTAAGAAAATGCATTGTAATACAAAAACATTTCTCTATTCTTCCATAAAGTCATTTACACCTTAATAGCTTAAAAATGTCTTTTCAAACATTTACTTTTAAATAATTTATCAGAAACTTTTCAAAAAGATAGTTACTAGGAGAATTAAAAAAGGATTATCTGTCAAATTTAAGGGAATGGGGGAAAATGTTTTAATGTAATTAAGAAAAAAAAATCAAATAAGAGGTTCTAAAAAAAGTATTCCAGTCTTCTAAAAACAAAACATGGCTCTCTTATCAAATGAAATAAGTAAAAAAAAATAAAAAATAAATAAAATAAAATAAATAAATAAAAAATTAATTAAATAAATAAATAATAAAAATAAATAAATAAATAAATAAATAAAAATAATAAAAAAAACCACAGATTTCATTTTTTCTCTGTCGCCAAATATTAAAAAAATAACTAAACAAACTTAAGATAATAATAATCTACATTTAAATAAAACAAAGAATATATGTGTGTGTGTATATATATATATATATATATATATATATATATATATATATATATATGTATACATTTGTGTGGGTATGGATGTTCCCTATACAAATCCAGTTTCTGTCGGATCTCGACCAAATTTGGCAGGGAGGTACTTGAACATCCGAGAAGGAACACAGGAGGTTTTTCAAATGCCAAAAAAGATCCGAACGATTAGAATTTTAATTTTAAGACCCGGAAATGGTATTAAATATCTCTTTCCACCCAATATAATTATCTGATTTCTTTGATTCAGGTCTCATTCGAAAGCAAGTGAAAAACATCTATAAAGTTAATTCATTTCCTTCGAATCTCAAAAAAAAAAAAAAAAAAAAAAAAAAGAGGCAATAAAATCACCGGGAAAAGTTGAAAAGTACTGCTAAGCCTAATGGAATGAAAATTTTAAATCGGAAAATTATTGTTTGTGCGATTTTATTTTAAATTAGCGTTTAGAAGGTTGCCACCTTTTTTTCTCTCGGCTGTGACTGAATAAAATTTTGTTTTTGTTTCGAGGTAAAAATTTCCTCTTTTGATTATTATTTGGCGATTTATCTTCTTTTGTTTTTTTAGGATATCAGTTGCATTTATTTTTTTTTGGGAACTTTTGATTTGCCGTTTTCTTTCTTTGAGAATGATTATTTTTACGGGAAATTTTGTAGCATTTTTTTCCCTCTAATTGAAGCCTGATTGTTGAACATGCGTCACTTGATAAAAGTTTTAACTTCAAGGTAGACAGTGCAAAACCGGGCAATGCAGCTAGTAATAATAATAAAACAAATAATAAAATGTCCTCTGAAATTAATAGTTTTCATCAGAAATTATCGTCTGCACAGCTCTTTCTATCTGTTTTGAAGTAGAGCACTCCGAATTCCCTTTTCATTTTTGTTGTTAAAAATGAAAAATTAATTAAGTTGAAACTTTAGAATGAGGATAAAAATAAATAATCTCACTAAACATTATTTCACAGTAAACAGGGTGGCAACAGAAACTGGAAAAAAAAGTTCCCTGACTTTTCCCTGATTAAGTTTACCAGATTTCCCTGATTTACGTTAGCAATGATAATGGTTTCCTTTCTTTGCCCTACCTGAAAAGCATTGCATAATAAATAAAATGCAGTGCTTAAAACGGTTTAAGCTGTTAATTAAAAGAATATTTTGAAAAAATGCTCCTTTTTTTTTAAGTAAAAATTGTATATTAAATTATCGACAGAGAAATATTGTAGGAAATCTAAAACAAATACTTTATGCCCAGGAACCAGTTAACAAAATGGAAATAATCTTGAACTGAATTTTCTAGCAGTATAATTGTTGCTGCAAGAATAACGAACAAGTGATAGTTAAAGTATGGAAGTAATGTAGTTTTACTTAAGTAAATACTACCGTGTGCAAGCAAACAGCAGTATCTGCAGAAATTAGTTTTCGAGATACTTGAAGAAATGTGTGATGGATTCAGTACTAACAATAGGAAAATGTTGGAATTAGACGTTTTTTCGCACCTCTTTTTCAGCGGAAACCAAATAAGCGAGTATGTACAATAAAGGTAACGTACCATATATGACAAAAATGCAAAAAAAAAAAAAAAAAAAAAAAAGTGCAATTTCTGCCCTTTACCTGCACACGACAGAATCGACACATTCATGTGAAACAAATTGAAATCTTTCAACAACTAATCATATTGAGCTATTCTCTAATTAAGAACTTAGGTTTTAATGAATGAATACAACATTTTAACTATTAAATAATAATAAAAATATTTACTTATGTACACAACTCAGTTTCAAATGATTTCCATTAGTTGTCAAAAAAAAAAAAAAAATAAAAAATCTTAGATTACTTTAGTAACAAATAACATTGAAATGCAAAAACAATTATTAATTTCAAAATGTATATGTGTATGGTTTTAAAGTCTGAAAAAAAAAAACCTTCGTTTAATCTAAAGTAACAGCAAATAATAAAATGGCAAAAAAAAAAAAAAAATTGATTTCAAGTCAAAATTCAACTTTAGCAATTAAATTAAAAATGACAAGTGATAACTTTTAAGATTTTTTCAGCATTAATTTAAAAAACAAAGATCCTTTCTTGAAATTGTGATAACAGTATGCTAATTACTTCAAGACAATGAGTAAAAGCAAGGGAGCACAGTCGTTAATGACGACTTCCTCTTTGCCTGTAGGGTTGTTTATTTTAAGTAGCATGGAATGCATGATGGAAAATTCAAGCTAGATTTCAAAAAAAAAAAAAGACTTTACAGACACAGAAGCAATCTTAGGAAGCTCATCCTAAGATTGAATACTTTGACCTTGAGGAAAAAAGATACACAAATATGCGACACTGTATAATCCCACCCCATTAATTTTACTTTTTTAAAGCAAATAATTGGCAGAAAATTCGTAGGGAATCAAAAATACTTCATTTTGCTAGGAAATTTTTTTTTTCTTCATTTGATCAATTTTCCCTGAATATTTGCTATTTTTTCAAAATTCCCTGATATTTCCCTGATTTTTCCCTGAGTGATAAAGTTCCCTGACTTTTCCCTGATCTCCCTGATTTCCCTGATCTGTCGCCACCCTGGTAAAAAACAGGGCAGCAGAGTCGGAGTGATTTTGGGGTTAAAGATTCGGAGTCGGGGAGTCAAAGCTTTAAAATTCCAAGATTCGGGATCGGTCATTTTCCCTCTGAGTTTGTATTTCTGCCATGTCTGCAAAGTCAAAGTCCGAGTCGGGCCTATTGTGGGGTACAGGGATTGAAGTTAGAGTTGATCTCCCGAAAGTGCTACGAGTAGGAGTAGGGAGCTGGTCATTTTCCCTGCGGCTCCGCAGCTCTGGTAAAAACATTTGTGATTTGAATTCATTTCACTTTTATTCAATCATATTCTCTCTCCTCATTGACTAGTGTCAATGTTAATTCTACGAGGTTTGGTATTTCAATTTTTATCAACAACTATTTCCATATTCTACCAATAATTATTTCCCTGTTTCTATTAACAGAAATAAAGTCATGTTGTTTTCTTTATTAGTGATGTTGACGTTTGAAAACCTCCTGTAGGCATCAATGTTGAAAACTGTTGATTAGTTCAAAAAATACCCGAAAATACCTAATTAAAAAAATATTTTCTATACATATGTTCTTTATAAATAAACTTTTTCTAACAAAGTTTGTTTGAAGCAAATCCGTCATTAAGTTTGGGATTTGCAAAATCCTTGAATTTTCCTGTAGATGCTAATGTTAAGTTTTTTTGAACTGTTGAAAATTGAACAAAAAAGTGTTCAAATCATAAGGAAGTATGGGAATGCAGGACCGCCGAGAGGGAGGGGGGCAGCAGGGGCAAAACCTCCGGGACCCAAGAGGGGGCCCCAGTGCCTCCTCATAAAGAATTTTTTTTTTTTTTTTTCAAAGTATATGCTGCTAACTGAACTTCTTTTTGGTGTTGAAAGAGCAAAAATATCTCTCAATCAACATTTTTGCTCATTATTCAACATCTGCATGTTCACAGCATCAAATGCTTGGACCTGTTTCTTACGGAGCTGTCTTAAAGAAACGTTTCTATTGGAAAGAAAGCGACCAGTAGTGGCACACAATGATAAACAAAGCACAATTTCCTCCTTTTACCAGGGCCAAAAACACGGTTGGGTGTCATCAAGGTAGGGGTTCCCAAACTTTGGGTCGAGACACCCAAGCATTTCTAATGGGGTCGTTACATTATCCCTACATTTACAAATATATCACTGCACAGTTTAAAAATTAAAATACATGGGGGAAAATAACATTTTAGAGTAGTATCAATACTTGGGTGCAGTGGCGAATCCAAGAGAAAAAAGCTACTGGATTGCAGCATGTCCCTCCCCCCCCCCCATACCAGAATACCTGATCCTCCAACATCGAATATCCTCTAAGAAAATCTTTCATTTTGGTTTAAGGACTTCCATTCCTACAAATTTAAACGAAAGAGTCCCGAATTCACCTTCCTCTAACATCATATAAAATAAATTAAGACAAAACAACGTTAGAAGAAGCACAAATTTGCAAATTACAGCAGACACGTGTTTCGGCGTTACAGGGAACGCCTTTTTCAATGCAAAAAATAATGAGCTTATGGATGAAAAGACATCGGATGTCTTTTCATCCATAAGCTCATTATTTTTTGCATTGAAAAAGGCGTTCCCTGTAACGCCGAAACACGTGTCTGCTGTAATTTGCAAATTTGTGCTTCTTCTAATGTTTTTTTGTCTTACTTTACTGTTCAGCACAAAGGTATTTATTTATCTTATCATCTAAAATTCCGTTTTTGGAACTTCAATTTCGAATAATTTCAGTGAGAGATTCTCTAAGCCCCAGTCCTTATCCTGAAAGATATCCTGTTTAAATAAAGTCCTGTAAAGTCCTTAATTGCATTTTTAGGACTTAATTTTGGGACTACTCCGGAAAGTCCTAAACCAAATCCCATCTCCTAACTTCATTAAAAATTGCCAAGAAATGGGTTTTTATTATTTTAAAATCAAAAAACAATTTCAGAGGAGTGCCTATTGTCCTCTTCACATAATTAAAGACCATATAAAACTTCTTTATTAGGACTTAAATTTCAAAAGAAATTCCGGAGAAGGTTCTCCAACTTTTCTCCTTGTCATCAAAGATAATTTACTATTCTGCTTTTGGGACTTAAATTTCCAAAAAAATCCTTCAGAATACCCCCAATCCTTTCTCCCTCCACATGATAAAAACTCGTCTAAGATTTCGGTTTGGATTTTCAATCTCGAAAAACTTCCGGTGGAGGGGCTTCGAATCTAAACATTTCCCCTAATGCGTTTTTTAGGACCTATAGTTAAAAAGAATTCTGAGGAAAGGTTGCTCGCACCTTTTCCGTTTCAAAAACTTTAGCAAAGATGGTTTGCAACAAAGCTTTTTTAGGATATTCATTTCCATTTTTGACAAATTAGACAGCATCCCCGATCCTTCTGCCCCCCCCCCTAGCTCTCGTTAAAAATAGTCAAAAATTTTATTTTTAGGACTTCAATTTCGCGAAATTTCAAAGGCAGAGTCTACGAACTTTAACCCTTCATAAAGTCCCTGAACCTCTCCTCCTTCTAACATTACCAGTGCTGTATAAACTGCAATTTTAGAACTATAGTTTCGAACATTTTCCAAGGGAGGAGGACCTTATGATTGTATGTTCATATGGTCATTTCTCTTTCCCCACTGAACGCAATTCTCTAAATTTGATTGCGCGTACTAGTAATGAGAGTCCCTCCCCCTTGGAACAAAAATGTTGACCCTTTCTCTCTCATTATATATACGTTTGAAAAAACACTGAGTGACTTCAAGAATTTGGAAAGTATCGAGGTGGAGATGTTTGTTTAACATTAGAGTGGTTAATTTTTTTTTAATTTAAAAAGCTTTTTTTGGTACTTTTACAAAGAGAAACTGCCAAATGTGATTCCGTTTCTCCACTGTACACTGACTCATGGTATGACGCCTAAGATTACTATGAAGCAGATGTCGTGGTGTAGAAGGTACACTACAGGATTTTTTTTAGTGGTTGGAGGGGGGCCCGCAAGTCACTATTTTTCCCCGGGGCCCGGGTTGAGCTTTCGGCGACCCTGTGGGAATGAGATATCTTAGCCAAAATCTTTTGAACGAAAAAAAAAAATTGTTTCAAATGGAATATTTACTCAAAAGTTATTAAGAGAGGGAAGGCGGATAGTCAGACAGATCGACCAACTCACATTTTTACCATCTCAAAGCACTACTTTCTGATTTTTAATTTTTCAATATTCATTTAAATATTTTATTTATCTGTCACCTTTGTTTTTGTTTTTAACAATATTTTTAAGGTGCATTAAGCCTTCCTTCAAGCTTCTTCTTCTTTTACTTTTATGGAAAAGTAGGCTAAAAAGCTACAAAATATGAATTGGCATTGAATTAAGGATACAGCAAAACTTAAAAAATAACTGAGAATACATCCCCCTCCCCATCAATAGCTTTTATTGAATTGTAAACTACAGCAACACAAAAAGGGTATGTAAGATGGGATTTTCCCCCCTGTATAAGTAGTACTGAAACTGTTCTGTGAAATTGTCAACAGAGAAGTTTAAAACAATTAATTCCCATTTTCAGAAATTGTTTTCATTCACTGGGAAAGAAAATGAGAAGAAAAAACACAATATCTGTATCTCTTATTACGGAAGTAGTAAAGAAATAAAGTTTAAAAATAACTTCACTGAATTTGAATTTGGTTCTTAAGAGCTTAGATTGAAACCAAAACGAACTTTTACATAACATATTCATAAAAAGCATAATAAATAAAACATTTTAAAGCCATTTCTCATTAAATTTTTAGTTTTCATTTTCTTTATTTTTAAAAAAATAAAGAAAATAAAAACTAAAAATTTAAAACTTTATTTTTAAAAAAATGTTTTTTTGTAGGAAGACTCAAGTAAAATTTGTTCACCAATACAAATTTGAATAGATTACATTTAATGCACAAAAATTAAAACTAGTAATTAATTAAGAAAGAATAATGACAAAACCTTTTCAATTCATTTTATCCATGCATATTTAAACTTAATAAGCAATTTAAACATCCACTACACCAATCAGCAACGTGTTTTAAGAGTGTAGTATCATAATGACATTGCATAATTTGTTTAACACTATGCATGGATAGAAAAGTTAACTTCGAAATGCAATACAAAAACATATTTCCTGTTTTTATACTTTTAAAAAGTAAATAAATACATAAAAAAAAACTACAGTAGAAATATTGATATTTTTACATTAATATATACAATTTTTTTTAGAAAAAATGCATTACTCAATGTAAACAAACATGAATACTTTTATTTGATGCACATGTGCAACACACAGACATCTTAAATATGTAGAAAGATATGTAGTAACATTTAATTGCACCTTTAAAAATCCATTTCTAATTTTTGTCAAACAACGTATTCAACAATAAACACTGATACAGTGGAAATATTGCAATAAAATTTACATAGACTTCATATTACACTTACTCTTTGATTTACAGTCGAGCCTTGACTTAAGCGAGGAATATATTTTTTCCGCATTGTGTAAAAGGGTACATATACAAATTTTTTATTAACATACCCAATTATTTTAGATCATTTTAAATTATATATTACCATTTCTTAAATAAAAAGCTTAATTTTTAAAAAAGCTGCATTATTCAACATAAAATACTGTTACAATGCACAAAAATCAATGATCAATGGGAGAGAGAGGCATAAAATAAACCATTATGGTATGTACAGTATGTAATAATAATAAAGTGCTGCAGTGTAACAGTACAGTGGATACAAAAATTATATTTGTAACTTAAGCTTACTAGAGAGAAAAAAATATTGTTGTAGACAGGTTTTGTTAGAAAATGATTATCGTTCTATGCAGGTTTAAAATGCATTGAGAAAAAAAGAAATTCGCGGGGACCAAACAAAAATATCGTTGTAGGCAGGTTTATCATTATGGGCAGTATCATTATACACAGGTGATCCAAGAATTCAGGAATGATTTATTTATTTTTTAGAAGGGAATTTATTTTTTGCAAAATGTGTCCTTTTTCCTTCAAAAATATTTTTTGTTATTTAAATTTGTGATCCAATTACTATTTTTTAGAAGATCTTTGCTCCATAGAATCACATATCATAATGCCATGTAAATCAAAGAGAAAGTGCAACTGTAAATGGAATTTCTCAAAAGTTAAAATAACTTTAGTGAGCTAATTGAAGAAATAATTTAATGCAATGCTCTAAAGTGGAAAATTCTAACAAATTGCACTGTACAAAGAAGCACCCGTAAAAAGCAGCAAGCAAAATGTTGCAATAGAAGATAAAATTTTCAAGTGATAAAATAGTGATAGAAAAACACTGCTCTGAAACTTTTGTAAATTATGGAGGCATATTTTATATCACTATTTCATTAAATTTAACAATACTTTATACATTATGTAAAATTCATAAAAAGCATCTGCAGTGTCAACTATGCATAGAAAAAATAGTGAAACAGCAACAGGTTGTTAAGTTCACATGCTTAACTGCATAAAGCTTAAAATTATCAATAACTTTGAGCAAATTTTAAATTTCTGGTCAAATATTAAATTTACAGCATACGGTTCAAAGCTTACCTCAATTTGAAGCAGCAGACTAGCAGAGAATAACTCTGATTGAACAGTTAGTAAGCAAAAATAAAATAGCTATTTAATTTGAAAGTTGAGTAAAATCCATAACGAATATTTGATATCGGACAGTCTTGTACAACATGAGAAAATATCACAGTAACATGAAGAAACATTCATGTTGATTAATATGCATGAATAATATATAACAGGACACATCAAACAGATATTTATAAATAGATTAACAATTTGTTATTAAAAGCATTTAAACAAATTTAAAATTCATTATCTCTTACAACGTTACCAGTTTTTAGCCCAACTTCAAGAAAATTTTGATAATTGAAGTCAACAGGATCACTAAACCTAAAAAACATAAAAAGAAAAATTAATTTTTAAGAAATAGCAAAAGTTGAATTTATAATTGTTATTTATGAAAAAAAGAAAAATATTTTACTGCATTTCTGTTTCAGCAAAGTTGCTTTAAATCAAATTGAAATCATTTTGAATGAAAATTTAAAAACAGAACATTAGAACTTTAAAGATAAAAATGTTGGTTTCCTGGCAAAAAACTTAAGTTCATAAAAAAAAAATCGAGGACTTATCGCAACGAGTTAAGACTTTAAAGTTAGTTGTTTCACAATGTAAACCAACTAATTATACCACATAAAAGTTACATGAATAAGTTACTGCAAGAATTAGAATTCTGTAAAATAATTTCTGATTTTTCAGAGCACATTGAAAGTTGAAATTTAACAAGTCTCAAGGAGTTTTGGATTGAGAAACTTTTGCTTGCATACTGTCCACAAATAAACAAAACTGTATCCAGGAAAGTTGCCATTCTGTGCTCGAACACATAGCAGAAAATTTTTTTCTATTTAAAAGGATTCACAATTAAAGTGGTATTTAAAATGAAGTTAGATCATTATAGTAGAAGCTTGGTATCCCTTGAACTTGCTCATCATTTTTGGTACATGCCTTCAAACATGATTATACAGTGAAACCTCTCTGAGCGGCCACCCTTCCATTCCGAAACATTTTGGCCATTCAGAGAGGGTGGCCGCTTTAAAGGGTTTTTGTTACAGTTGAATATAATTACTTTAATACATAATCTAGGCAAGTACAACACATTAAAGGAAGTTTAAGACATTTCTAAGGGAGAAATAGTATTTTATTTGATTATTATTTACCAGTACATTTTTTGAAGAAAGGATACAATTTGTGACTAAGTTTTTACTGTTCTCCAACAATAGGGAAGTTGCAACCTATTAAATGTTCATATTTTGACTATTGGATATTGTTAATTGACCCTCAAAACTAAAAAATTCACCATCGCCGAGTTTTAAAACACCATGATTGATTTTTAATGAATTTTTAAAAATCCAAGCGCAAAAGTGTGCTCTTCTGAAACGTCACGAGCTTACGTCACAGGGCACTAATGGGCAGCCTTCCGCCGAAGATCCCTTGTTTTCACTGTGGACATTCTGAGCAAGCTGATATTCTTATTTTTTAGAATTCAACAATCCTTTTTAACACTATGGAGGCCGGATTCGTTAAAGCACAATCTAATAATCTTCCTCGAGTAACATCAATGATGGTATTCGAATATTTCCGATAGGATGAAAGGTTTAATGTTCCAGAAACGCGAGGAGTTAAATGCGAGGAGGTAAGCCTTATGTTTCGTCTTCAAAGCCAACTGCATGTCCTTCGGCTTCTCCCGCGGCGGAAAAGCGCATGAAGTTACTTCCTGTGCCATTTGACGTCACAATCGCTTGAACTTTAAAAATTAATTAAAAAAAAACTATTTAACGTATCGCAAAATTTTTTTCACCTATGATGTTCATACATGTTACTCTATCATATAAAA